>NW_018020677.1:585532-604298 GCF_002006095.1 Pseudomyrmex gracilis | reverse complement strand
GGGCCAATATCGGGCCAGTATTGGCAAGAAGACAGGGCCAATATTGGCCCGTTTGTTCACCAGTGTTCGGCATTCATATTGGGCCAGTATTGGCAAAAAGACAGGACCAATATTGAAACTGTTGTCTTACCAAGCATCGTTCTTGTACTGGTAAAACAACAGGTCCGATACTGGTGCCACGGATGGTCCAATGTCTTAACTTACAGTTTCGCCAAGAGTCGTTCATGTACCGGCGAAACGACTGGCCCGATACTGGCACCACGGATGAGCCAATGTTCAAACTTTAATTTTACCGAAAATCATTCCTGCGATCAATATATTGGCGCCACAATGTTGGCGTCATTTAAGTTACTGATCTTAGGCCTATCTGACCACTAAGAATATTTAGCCAGTGTTGGCTAAAATTGTCTTGTCAGTATAAAATTGCAACATTGTGCCAATACTTGAAATCCATATCTGACCAATCTCGGAAGTAAGTAACGTGCCGAGCTTAAAAGCCAGCGTTGGCTCGATCTAATCATTAAGCATATTCGCCCAGTACTGGCTACTACTGTCGTACCAATATCGAGCCTCGTTTGCCGATATTGACCCAATACTGGGCCGTTCGTCAATTCCTACAAGGGTAATAGTAATAATGTAAAACATATAAAGCTCAATGATTGGACATTTATTTAAAAAATAATTATAACAAAATATTTATACATGTAAAGTAATCGGGAACTAATATTTAAAATCGTATCTTAAAAAATATTTGAAACACCAAGAATTGTTATGTTTAATATTTGTTTTTAATTATTTCGTTAAATAAATGTGTCCAATCGTTATTACATTTTTTCTAATCGTTGAGATATTTAATTTATGCGCGATGTCGGTAATTACGGTTGCGTTTTCTTATTAACGTGACGTGTGATCTATTTTTCTTATTTTTGCCACACGCGTAGAATCACTCCAGAAAATTACCCTTTTACATTTCTGGGACGCAGAATTTTTCTAAAAAGTTTCCACAGTTTCCCCCGACATTCGCATGTCGAGCCAATCGTCCCGGATTTCCGTCTGGTTAACTTTTTCCGTTCTCTCCCGATTCGACCGCGACACCGAATTCTCGCGACCTGTGAAATAGTCTCGTCCAGTTACGCGAACCAATTTGCGAATACGTAGATACCGAGAGCCATTTTCGCGGGCGTCGAGCAGCTTGTCGGGGAATGCCTTTGCGACTAAAGTGTGCTGCAGTTAAATCCAGAGCAAATTAGTAGAGTGGAAAGGTCGTCTCTCTCGGCACTTGCCATTGTTAATTGGCAGTGAGCGGACGACAACGGGAGAAGAAGAGGAAGAGGTTTGAGTGTGTTCGGACGACGGAGCTCCAATCTTTCTCCCCGGACGCATTCCGAATATCTAAAGCGCATACACGTAATTCCATCCTCTCCCCCGTTGTTTGCCGCGTTTCCGTCTTTTGTGTTCGCTGAAAGAAAATGACCCCGTTCGAAAATCACAAACCCGCTATTATCTGGACATTTTCTCCGACCTCTTGTTTGAATTTGATTTGGGACGCGCGCGACGTTTCTCCCTCTCGAATATAATTACCAGAGGTCTCCGAATTATCGAGAGATCGGTTCGCGCACGAGAATATTTCGAATTCTCTCTCGTTTAGGATCTCTCTCTTTCTCTTTCTCGTTTAATTTACGAAAATATTGTGAGATCTCGCAAGAGATCTCGAAGGAAATGACTTTACAATCGTTCGACAGATTCGAGACAATCGAAAAAGTCAATTTTACACAAGAACGGTGAAGTTTACTTTTACTTTAGTTTCCCGACGGTATAGAGTTGCGTAATTATTGCAGCTATTTTACTGCACGCGTTTCTTCATAAATAATTCATCGCTTTTTCTAATAATTCTTTCTCTCCATCTCCATCTCTCTCTCTTTCTCTGTTGCATTAAAGTATTATTATTGTTATTTTCCGTTGGTCGTTTTCTTTTTGACATCCGCGAGACGATTTGTTTCCTGTCAAAACAGAGACGTGGGACAATACGCGACACACACACGTGAGACGGAACCGGGGAAAACATTACGCGTCTTCCGCCATTTGTGAAATTTTCTCTTCCTCCGCGAGAGAAGCTCGAAACTTTTTTGTTTTCTTATTTCCGTGCTTTTTGTGTGTTTCCAATGTTGTTGTCAATTAAAGAAAACGACGTGTGACAGAGAACGACAAATGGCCGGCAATTCGTTTTTCCGCGATTCCGTCAGCTCCGCAAAGCCAAGAGGAGGACCCGGAGAGATAAAAAGCGCGACGGTTTTCCACGGAATTGCTCATAAAGAGCATCGACTCGGCCACCGCATTCTGACGACGGTCCGTTGTTGTTCGCGGGGACGATGTCATGCACGATGTTCCGTGAAATTGCTCGCGCGAGATGACGTGCTTGTGGCGGACGACGGACTCACTTATTCTTTGGGTGGCGTTCTTTTTTTCTCTCAATGATTCGTCACGCGAAAATATTCGCGCGAGATAATGCAACAATCTGTGTTAACGCGAACGCGCTTCTTCTCGTATCGATATTTGCCGAAGATTCCTAAAACGACGATAACGGTCTTATCTACCAGGCGAAGTAGAAAGTTCATTAACCGATATTGACACGACTTGTGACATACATTCGATATATTGATCGTCCGGGTGATAAGAACAGCCCACATCTTCTTGTGTGGCTTCGTTAACTTATTTAATGCGACGCGGATGTTTTCCAATATTGATTATCCGATAATTATAAAGTGGATTCATTTAAATATATTGAATTGCGCGCGCTCATCCAAATAAAACTAAGTCTACAGGATAGTCTTTATAGAATTTTACCTCGAGGCCAATAAAATAAATATCAGAACGGAGTATATAGGTGAAACTTTTTATCGTATTTAACTGCTCTCGAATATCGTTCGCAACAATGCAAAACGAATACGGTCCTTTTAGACTTTTTTAATAAATCTGCGATACTCGGGAAATTGTGCAATTAAAACTATAACGCTAGTATAACCAAAAATTTCGAAAAACAAAAAAAAATATCGCGAAAAATATTTGCAACTTAATTTTCCATTTATATACACGTACGTGTATACATTCAGCGGAAACAAAAACAACAAGAAAAATAAATACAAACGCCAACTTGATTTGACCAAAGGTTAATTCGATTCGGTGTAGGGAATAGGTCAAATTACAAAATACAGATATATTCAATTTTGTTTTTATCAGTTAAAAATAAAATTCACAAAGAGCAGTAAAAATTTAGTTTCCGTTTCTATTTTTCAATTCTAGTGCATTTTGCATTTATGAAAAATACGATTGTCGAGAATCTGTCATGTCAGATAGTTTTATGCATTTTTGTTTAATTAAAAAATAAACGAAAGAAAGAGAACGACTTTTATTTTGCAACATCGTTCCGCTGACTGGAAACGAGCTGTTTCGAGAGTAACAGAGAAATCCGCAGTAATTCATCGCAGTAAATGGAAATGTTATTGCAGCTTGCTTTTTTCGAATTATAATTTATATATTTTACACAAACAGAGTTTGTGTGTGTGTGTGTGTGTGTGACGACAAAAGGACCATCTTAATCTTCTTTCACACTTGTTAGCATATCTTTTCTAATTTCACAGTCCAAGAGTTACATTATACATTTCGCCATGTCCGCGGTGATAAATTTAACAGAAATAAAGTCGCGATATTTGAAAATGTTTAGAAATAAATAAACATCGCGGAGATCAGTGGCGGTTAAACGTATCGTGGCGCAACGCAAACGTGAAACGCGAAGGTCCCGAATCGAACGTTTTCAACAACAATCGCGGAGAGATAACGCGGTAATTTCGTTGCAACGTGTTTCGAAGTGATTAAACGCGACTCATAATTGCCTACACTTAGTGGCAATGAAATGCGACGAGCGTTATTATTACATGAGACGCGTTATAACGACGAAGAGACCCCGGCAGAGTATGATAGAATAAGCATGTCTGATGAGCGTTATTACGGCTCGCGAGGGGGGCGTGCACGTGATTATTGATGACCCGGTGTAATCAACACGCGTTTGATTGCCAGGTTCGGACGTTCATCAAGGCGTAAGTACGGGTAATCATCGATGATATATGCGTTCGTTGCATATTCATAACCGATGAAAAACAAAAAAATCAAAACTGAAACTCATCTCCGAGATTGTTTACAAATTATTACTTTGTACTGCGAAAGTTGAGTTAAATTTGACGCAATTAAAAGTTTCTGTAAATTAAATAACGATCGTACGAACCGTGTTTTTCGAACGCCATAATAATTAATGTTTTTAGCTCGCTACTCGCTGCACAAAAACGTCGATGTTTAGTTAATGAAGATCGATAACGCGTGTTCAACGTGTTGAATCTCGTAATAAAAATGTAAATCTTATATCCCAACAATCGCGCGATATCGAAATATTTTTCATAATCTCTGTGTGTGATCTGTGTGTGTGTGTGTGTGTGATCAAAGTCTCTGCTGTATGCGCCACGATACGTACACGCGAGATTCAGGTGTGATAGAGAGCCTGTTATCTCTCTTGTTAAGCGCACCGTGTTGTGATTTCAATTTAATAAAGGGAACCGTTCAATAGCGATAATGTACTGCTATTTTACCTTCTGCGGACGACACGAATGGACATGATATTCACACATACACACACACATGTATAATACGCAAGTGGGTAACGTCGCGTGAGAAACACAATGGGCTTCTTCAATGCCGCACACAATTGCGAGCGATTCGCAAACACAAGTATAGCAGAGAGCGCACACAATGGCGAACTTCAAAAGCGCGCGGAGCATTATGTGGCGGCGGCGCCGTGTGCGCGGGGAAAAGACGTCATCGAATCTCGGTATTGCTAAAAAAGAGACGAGCAAAATCCCACCCTTCCCTTCTCTCCCCGAGAAAAAAATGAACAAGTGTAATAAGTGTCTATCAAAAAATGTTCTATTTCGATAGAAAATCCAGTGAAATATCTCGGGGGGATTGTACGAGGTCAATATTGCGATAACAATTTTTCTATGCGATATGATAACAAAAAAACGGAACAGAAGAAATGACAAAAAACGGGAACGATATTCCAGAGAGAAGAGAGATCAGGTGTTTTTTACCGCGAGAAAATTGCAATAAAAATCATCGTCTCTTAGAGACGACCGGCATTTTTTCCTTGAAATCTTGTATATTTAAAATAAGATGAAATGTTGAGGTGTGATCTCCGGTTCTTGTATTATTTACCTTGTAAACGTACGTCTGTGTTATAAGATTATCGCGCAGATAATCATTCAGAACCAATATATTGACTGCACCGGTCTTCTAACGCGCAGACGTAATTAAATTGAAATAAAGTTTTTTGTAAGTTTACTCTGTCTATTATATACGAGCAAATATTGGAGAAAATATAATAAATTTTCCCCCGCGATAAAAACCACACCACGTGCAATAAACGAAAACATTTCATCATTTCAAAAACACATACACACGTAGGTCTAATCGGTTATATGCGCTACGCTAGAGAAACATTCGCAAAAGCTGCGCGAAAAGTCGCGACTTGAATGAACTTCCGACTTCATATATCGCCGCGTTATTGATACCGAAGTCGGGAGTATGTGTTATCGTCGCGTATTCGTTTTCTTCTTGCGTGCAATTGCGCGGGATTCATAACCGGCTGCGTAGTAGCGCTCGAGGGTTGGCTACAGGTGGTCCCGGGCAAATCAATATATGCATGTACGTGTGTGTTCGGGTGAATATACGAGCATCTTCCTTGTCGTTTCTCCTCATGACGACGTGTTCGGGCTTTACAATTTCGACGAGAACAACGGCGATCGATCGCGCAGCAAAGATACTTTTCTCTTCGGTGTGATGAAGCCCGAGTGAATATAGCGCTGTTTCGTTTTTGTTTTTTTCGTAGAAAACGTTTTGTGAAAAAAATATATATCTCCGAAACGTGCGATGACATTTAACGCGGTGTCCGAGATCACCGGTGGCTAAATTGAAAAGTCGTGTAAGCTCGGAAGACATGGAATTTTTTTTAAACTAACAAACTTTGGGTTTAGCAAAATCGACAGATGTGTTCTTTTTTTTTTTTTTATTACAAAAATACAAATATATATCATTTCGTTCATGCTGTGTATGTGTGTGTGTATATGTGTATGTGTGTTACATGAAAGTTCAACGATATGTTACATATATTATACGCGCCAATCAATTGATTTTAAATGTCATTTAAAACATGTATAAATGACAGTTAACGTCACACGCATACACATTTATACATACGCATACCGGTGCTTTACGTACATATGCAAATATATTATACGATGTGTTGTTGAAGGATATGTTTTACGTATGTAACAGTATGAGTATCAAACAGCCTGAACGAAAAGTCCAACGAGTGCGGTGGCGCCCACGTGGTGCGAAACGTGTTAACAAAGACGTAAAATAATGCGCGCGCGAGTCTATAGTAATATATATTATACATATATATACATATGTATCCAACGTATATATAAAAAATAGAAATATTGTGTGTGTAAATAAGTAATATTAATCCTATATCAATAGATATATTTCCAAAAAAACTAAACGAGTGTTAACATATTTTTACATTAACGTGGAGACACATGTACATATCGCACATTTTTAAATTTTCGAAGTAATACAAGAGAATAATTTCTTGCAAAACTATCGCCGTGTACATACATGATATCTGTCTGAGAGTATATTAAACATAAACAGGAAACTTTAATAGAAAAACAAAACTTAATGAATAAAATAAACGTATGTAAACGTGTAAATTATAAATTTGTATTTCGTTCTCCTGATGTAAACACAAAATATACCTCTTTATCAGGGTCCCTCTCAAAAATTTGTTCGAATCTGGCATTATCCGAGCATCCAAGTATTCGGATAACAGTTAATTGCGCGTTACTTAAAATATTCAAAAACAAAGACAACAGATTGTCCAGATCTCTTATATCCGTTGAATCTAACTCAATGTTCTGAGGATTGCAACTTTTTTTTTCTACAAAAATAAGTTCAGGAACATTCTACAGGAAGTGGCGTGTAAATGCTTTCACACACATGAAGTTACATTATCAGTAATACCTCTCAACAATATCTTAACGACAAAACAATTGCAACTTTTTATACCGCTTGTAAAGAAACGCTTATTAGAAAATGCGTTAGATATACAAAATAACAAAGGGAGAATTCAACGTAAAAATCCGAACTTGAATCTGAACCTGAAGCGAAATTTGTTACTTCGAATTAACGTGGATTTATAACTTCGCTAATCTGTGAAGTCTGATCTCGAATATTCAAACACTTGGACGCAACGATCCTACGCTACTTGATAATTAACAAATCGTCGTCGCTGTACTCTTCATCCTCTAAGAGATCGCGCGGATAACCAAGAGCGTAACAATCTTGCGGCGATATAAAATGGATATAGGACGCGAGCTTAAGCAATTTGTAACGACCGATACAATCCACTATCCAATCGACCAGAATTGGTGCTGCTTTGACAGTTCGGTACCAATTTTCTATTACAAAAAAAAAAAAAATTAAAAAGATTAAACAAAATCTTCTCGCTTCTCGAAAAATTATTTTATGTCAATTTTATGTACAAACAGCAAACACTTCTTTGCACATGAAAGTGTGCATCACCGATGCTTCTGAGAGAACGGAAATAATAATAATTTATAATTTGTTCATGTTTCCATGACAATCACTTACCGATAACTTTATTATCATAAGCATCGTCTTGGATCAGTATACCTTTCAACCCTTCCTTCTTATCGAGATCGTCGAGGGAGTCAACCACCATAGCTCCGGTGGCGAGTAACAAGTCCTAAAAAAATCAGAGACAAAATCTCACATTGACGAATTTGGCCGAAATCCAACTTGAAATGGCGCGACGCCTTAGCGCTGAAACCGCAAATAAAACTTTTCCGGTCCACAATAAATCATTTTCAACCAAAAAAAAGAATCTCTCCCCGCGTTGCGGTCTTCGCAGAAATTAATAGTGAACGTACGTGATAGTAAAATTTATCATTTCCGCGTCTAACAATTCCAGATGCGCGTAACTCTTACGCGGTTTATCCGCATTTTTTTTTTTTTTCAAAAGCGTCAAAATTCGAGCGAGAACCGACCTGATACTCGGCCGGTGTAACGTTGTCGTACGGTCCGATGCAAACGAAGACGAAGCCTTCGAAGAGATTTGTTTCCCGTAGTCTGGACTTTCGCGGAGCGGGAAAGATGCCGTCGCAGAACGTCGTGGCTTCGTACGGTTCCTCGTCCAGTATTTTCTGTTTCCTCACGCAATCCTCGACCCATCTGTAACTGACTATCCACTTCCGATGGGCTACGCCCTGCAGATACTTCAATGTGCTCTTCGCCGCGTTCTCCTTTCCGGTGGTGTTCACGATAACGTGCGTTATTATCTTGGGATCGAACCGATCCGCGAACCTCAGCTTGTACTCGGCCGCGAAGTCTTTCACCGCTTTCGTTTGAGTTACTGTCAGAGAGCTGCACACGACACACGGTGTTGTTTCTTTGGCGGATCGGATTTGCCGATTGTCTTCCGGCGTTCTGCCGATCGTCGGCGAAACAAGACCGCGTGTCGCGGCGAGCTCGGTTCTTCTGTTTCCCGTGAGTACGTCAAGGTGGCCATCTCTCGGCGTGCTTTGACAGAGCGGAATTTTCTCGAGAACAGGCGTGTTCGGCACCGAAACCGGCGCGCGATCGGTGGATTTCGGCGTCATAAACGACAGGGATATGTTTCTTCTCGACTCGAGCGTTCCGAAGCTTCTACTTCCACTTCTACAACGTCAGTAATGAACATCTTGTAAATTTCGAAACGCAGAACGCACATTTGTTTTCTAGTCAGGCGAAACTAACTTGAGAAACGCGTTACAAGAAAGAAGTGTCAATTATTTAACAACAATCTCATGTGCGTGTAAATATTGTGCAAACAAATTCTTTTTCTACACTTAATTATTTTATCATTTTCAATCTCTTATTTTGTTTCTGTTATATTTCAATCTAAACATAAATAGAAGAGAGAGTCACACAGTTCTGCTTGTGAATTATGCAGCAGCGTGTCGTGAAAAAAGTTTTTTTTTACATTTGACGATTGCTAATATTTTTTTACATTTTTTACATTTTCAACGACTGATAATATTTTATCATTCTTGTCTTTTACTTTGTTCTGTTTTAAATTTTAATTGAAATAGTAATAGGAGAGAGTCGCTCGTTTTTTTGTGAATTACGCGACAGCGTATACTCGTGATATTCGGGCGAGAGCACATTACCCAACTAGCAAAAGCGCGTACTCGCGGAGAGCATATAAGAAAGAAAAAGACTTGAAACTCGCGACTACTTACTTCTTCATCTTGGACTCGGGAGTGTTCTCCACAACGTCGTTCTCCTCGGCTTGTTCCTGCGTTTAAAAATGCCATGTGATCCTCGTTCGGTAAAAAGAAAAAAAATGGACTCTCCTCGAGAGATTCGAAATGTATCGCGGACGTAAATAACGGAGGTTAAACTGAATTAAGCGAGATTATAAATGGCAAACGCGCTCAGGACCCCCGCGAAGAGCGCGAAGGTCGCGGATATATATATATATGCAACAGGCTATTCCACAATTCTCGACCATTTCCATATAATGGACCGCTCCTCTAATTTCACGCAGCTGACGTGAATACACGCGCTAAGAAAAAAAAAAAAAAAAAAAAACGTACAATGTCGCGAGACAGAGATTTAGTGGAATCCCACTCCGCGCACAGCGATATTGCGTTATTTAACATTATGCAAAGTCTTGCTAATATGCGAGAGAAAAAATTTATAGACCAATTATAAATTGTCTCGACGAGGTAAAAATTTCGTTTTCTTCGATCGAGAGAAAGATACTTATTTTTTTTTTTCTATTTGTGACCAAAAATTAAACGGGGAAATTTCTCACAAAAAAATGTCTTATCGAAACAGTGAGAGAAATCGACTCGAGATTCAAGCGCGATTGCATTTGGGCAACTATTTTCCACATATTGATTCGAAATTAGACAAGCGAGCAACTTTTTTGCAAAGCGAACACTTACCTTTGGCGACAATACATTTTTGTCTTGCAAATCCCTTCGTTTCTCCCGCCTCGGAGTGCTCGCCTCTTGAAGCAGATCCGCATCATCCCGCGTGGTCGTCGCCTTCGTCGGACTTCTGCTCGATATTACGCCGAACAGATCCTCCTCGAAGATCTGCAGACGAAGCTGATCGCGAGTGACGTTCATGATCGAGTCGTTTTGAGAATCCTTCGACTGATCGTCAGACAGATTTCGATTTTGCGCGGCGGTTACGTTGTCGACGCCGTGTCGCTCCGCGTCGATCCAGACACCGTCGCCGCGATCAAACGACTTTTCCTTCCCGTGCTTGATCTTTCTGTCGGAAGAAACGTCGTCGGTCGCGTAACTTTTCCGACCGAGCGCGACGTTTTCCTTGTTCGAATTTCCCGAGGCGCCGACTGGTCTGTCAACGTTGCGATCGTTGATAGAATCGCTCTGCTCGAAAATGTCGTGGCTCGACGCGGACATCACAGGTATCATCTCCTGCGTGGCGGCGCCGCGCGATGACTCATCCGTCATCGCGGGACACTTTGACGTTTTCTGTCTCGCGCGATTCGAATCCGCGCGCAAACTACTCGGTGTCATCTTCTCGCTTTGCGGCAGTTCGACGTTTGCGATGATCTCGTCGAAATTGTCCTGCAGCAAGTAACCCCCGCCGCCGCCGGTCTCGTCCCTTTGACGCGTTCCGTCGTTCGGCGAGTGACGCGCGTCGGAATTGCTTTGGCGATCGATCTGCAGCACTCTGTTTATGATATCGTTGTTCGAGAATTTATCCGGCGCTTTGACGCATCTGTTCAACGACTCCTCAATGATATATTCCAAATTGTCCGAGTGGAATATGCTGTTGCTCTCGAACATTTGCGATTCTTTCGTCGCGCAACTATTCTGATTCGCGACGTTATTCTCTTCGTTCGCCAAGCGAGACGATTGATAAGAGCTTGCCGATTCCTCGTCGCACGGAATTCGTATTATCGTCTCGGCGCTGCTTCTCCTCGATGTTATCTTCTCGTTGCGCTCTCCGTTCCGGTTTTCGAGTACGTTCCGAACAGGTTCTTCTGACGGATTCGTCTCTCTATCTCTCAAACTTCGCGCTACAACATTCGCGGGCGACGCTTGATCAAATTCGCGATCGTCGCGCGCGGGACAACAATTTACCGGCGATTCCGATTCCGAGCTAGGAATTCTTATTATTCTTCTAAACTTTTTATGAACGAGCGCTCTCCGCTCGTCAGAATCGACGATCGCTTTGTCGTCCGCAGAACTCAAACGGCGTCTTTTATTCGCGTCCACGTCCGATTTTACGTCCTTGGATGATTTATCGCGTCCGTTGCGATCGTTCGTGGATCGGAGGTCGTCGACCACGTCGCCGCTGAGATCGTTGCCAGACTCGACGTCCTCAAATTTTCCTTCGATGGTGATGCATCTCTTTCTCTTTTTTTTCTTTTCAAAGATTTCCGAAGAAGACGAATCTTGCTTCTTGCTCGCGAACGTCGCGACGGTTGACTGTTCTTTGTCAGAAAAGTAATCTTCCGCGATGTTTTCGACGGATCGTCGGTGATGCGTCGAAGTTCCGCGCTTGAACGCGCGCTGGCTCATCGGCGAGTCCGTGTCTAAAAACTTGAGCTGCGAATCCTTGTCCGGTGACAGAATTCGAACGGAACTCCGCAAGGAAACGCACGATATATCCCGAATCGCATTTCCGACGAGATCATCGCGAAGTATTTTAGAACATCGCTTGTTTTCCTTATCCTCGATCGGTTCGTTCGATCGCGCATTTGCGTCGATTGAAGAGCGGCTTGTCGTCCGATCGATATCTATTCTCGGTGTCGAAGTAGCCGCCGCGATTCCGCACGCGGAAGATGACGCCGATAATTCCGGGTTTTCGATGGCGCGATTCGAGCTTTTTGCGAGGAAGCACCGCGCAGTTTCCATCGCGATCACCGATTCCTGCGAATCGTTTAACGGAGATGTCGCGCGGCTTAGCGACTTGTTCGCAACGTACTTTATCTCGGATTTGCTGATCGATTGCTGCATATTGTACACCGTAACGTTCCCGATTTCCGCCGCCAACAAACGTTCGCGGTTTATTTTGCCCAGATAATAATACTTCGTCTGACGTCGTCTGTTCATCGATCCCAGCTGTACGAATCTCACGCGGAAATCGCGTTCCGGAGTCTTCGATCTTCTCAATCTCTTCGATCTGCCGGATCTGAGATCGCTAACGAGTCTCTCATCCCGGCGAACGATTCCGCGATCGTCTTCGTCTTTGCTTCTCAAAGACGAAGACGTGGTGGCAATTGTCGCACTTCGAACGGCTCGCGGAGGCTGATCCTCATCGATCTGCGTGCTCACGTTACGTCGCGCGCGCGCTAATCGATCCGGCGCCGCTACGTTTTCCGGCGAATCGACGCGATCGTCAATCACGTGTTTCTCGTGCGATCTCTCAGCTGGCGAGTCGACGTTCTTGTTGTCGTCGGTCGTCAGTTTTCTCCTCAACGACAATCTAGACTTCTTCGGTGTTCGCATTCCATGAAACTCGATCTCGCCCGATGTTCTCGAAGCGATGTCACCGTCGTCTCTCTCCTGAGATCCGAGATTCTGATCTTCGGCCGATGTGCGTAACGCGCTTCGATTGCAATCGATGGTTTTTCTCGCGCCGCGATCCGCTTGTTCGTTGACCTTCTCCGGCGTGAGCACTCTGAGTTTGCTCGGCGATTGCGACAGATGATCAATTGGCGCGCGTTGATTTTGACTTTGATCTTTATCGACCCCGAAGCCGAGAATCTCGTTCACCTGATCGTTGTTCAGATTCACTATGCGTATCTTCCTGTTCTCCTCCAGCGTGATGTAAGACGTTTCCAACGCCGAGTGATCCGATGTCGAGGTGTTGGTCACGTCCCTGATAATTTTCGGTTGCTTCAACGGAGTCGATACGCGAAGACTTCTATCACCCGCGTCCCGTCTTCTGTTCGTCCCCCCGTCTCCCATCGATTCGAACGCATTTGTCTCGTTTCTGCACGTGGATTGACTCCCATCCGTTTTGCGAGTCGGCAATCTGGCCGGATCGATCTTGCTCTTTGGCGTTAGAACGATGCTCTCCAGTATCTTCGGTTTGTTCTTTTCGGTATGCACGTTCAGCTTCTTCACCTTTTTCTTTTTGTCGCGCATCTCTTTTCCGAATTCGATCACGCGGGACCAGTTCGCGGACGACGTGTTCGCACGATCGGACGCGTCTGTCGCGCTCTCATCTTGCTTGCTTGCCTCATCGACGTTCGATCTCTTCTCCTCGATCTCGTCCCTCTTATTCTCTCTCTTCCGTATTTTAGCGTGAATCTTGCTATACTTCAACCCGCTCGAATAGAAATCGATATCCTTCTCCTCGCCGGGCTTTTGCGTTTCTGATTCAGTTCGGGACGCATTGTCCTCCTTGTCGTCGGAGCGCTCCGAACTGTTCTTCCGTTTTCTACCGCGATTCGATCTCCTGCCCTTAACGAGACGCATTTCGCTGTTTCTGCTCGACTTACTGTTATTGTCGGCTACCGAACTGGTCTCGTCTTCGGTTACGCGCGTCTCGTTCGCGTCTCGTTCTTCCAATTCAGCGGTCGATTCTCCGGAAAAACTATGCAACCACGTGCGAACTTTAACGTCCGGCTTGCAGTAATTGTCGTCATTCTCGACAGATAAATGATTAGCAACGGGAGGATCCGACAACGCCACTTGGCTCAGTAATTCGTCTCGCGAGTTATTATCATCATGTTCGATTTTCCGACTCGTCGACGCTTTATCCGTTTGTCTGTTTGAATTTGCGCTCGCTTGACGAGCGGACGATCTGTGCGACGATTTTTTTTTGTTAGATTCGCTAATATCTGTATAAGAGCAGCTTTCTCTTGTGTCGCGCGGATGCTTCAAGTGCGATAGTACTGCAACACGGATATATGATCCAAACTTTATCGCAGACACTCAGAGATAACGTCCCGTTTACTTTGGATGATGTTTTACTAAAGAATTGAATTTTATCCGCAAGTTATGAGAGAACAATCGTTTTTTTTTTTTGCAATAACAACTCGGTACACAACAGACAGATTGTGCGCAATTGTGTTTTTCGAAAATAATTTGTCTAACAGTCATTAGATACATTTGCGCGCATATATTTTTCACATTGTAAAATAAAATAGAAAATAAAATAGAAAATAAAATAATGCAAGTATTTAGTGACCATTAAATAATTACTGTCTTATATTTTTTAAAACAAAAAGTTAATTATTATTTAACGGTCATCCCACACAGATGTGTACTTGCATATTACTTCATTTTACATTACAAAAGATTGAACTAAAGATAAACATATAATTGAGAAAAAAATTGCAATGAGGACTAAATGAAAAATCTTAATCTCTTTTTTTATATATATATATCACTATCTTATCCGTGATTATCTTATCCACTGAAAACTGTGATACAGCGAATCTTTATTGATAATATCGCAAGGTTGTTTAAAGAAATTGAAACGAGTTAGTGGAGAAACTTAAAACACAAACAACTGTAACGACTTTTCGCACACAGATCAAAAACATTCCGATACAAATCTTGACTTATCTGACGCGCGCAATTTTTTTTTTTTTTTTTTAATCAAATTACATTTTGAAATATTATGCGGAATATTCTCAAAATTCGATAAAACAAAAAAGCAAACATGTTTAAATAAAATTCTGTAAAAGATAATAAGCAGAAATATAAAGAAAAGTTCCGTCTCAGTGGGGGAAAATTTTTAAACTTTCAAGAACCTGGATAATGTTGGAGAGATACGTGATATCCAAACTTCAGGGTATCATAAAACATTAAGCTTTCTCTATAGCGCGAATCAAGCCACCTTAGAGTATTGAGAATTAAATTTTTCAGGCCTGTGTGCTCTCTCCGCTCTGTGTGCGCCAAGAAGAAGATAGTGCTGACCTTACTTAATGTAGTTTTACAGCGCATCTGTGCTTTCAACCTTCTCTTACAACTGAATAAAATAATGCAGATCAATAGCTGTTGCAAAATAAAAAAGAAAAACTATATTACAGCCATTTATTATTGAAACGAATTCCCTTGATTTGACTCGCTTAATATCAAAGCGTTCTTGTGATAAAAGCAATTTGTCACATTATTTTCCAGAAGAGTTATATATAATCTATGTTACTTTATAATTCTACATTTTTATACTTTGAGCGATCAGCACAACATCTCACAGAATGAATTAATCAAAGCGAATAGAACTGAAGAGCTCTTTGTACTTACTGTCTATGTTGGTGTCAGCTTGTATGGCAGAGACTAGTTTTGTGAACCTCTCGATACAGGTCTGCATGTGATCATCTTTGGATACGTTGCGTCTGGTGAGACTCTTCTGACACAGCGGACAAGTTGTCTTTTTTGTCTGCAAGACTTTCCATATGCACGCCTTACAAAACGAATGGCCACATCTTGTTTTAATTGGATCTTTTATAAACTCCAAGCTGAAACAAATGCAAAATTGGTGATTGCTTATATGTTCTGTGAAGTGCCAATTCAGACTTTCTATTCTATATAAAAAAAAACAAATTGGTTTTTTAGCCTTATATAAAATACAGTTGCTAATACATACATAATTCATTTGCATGTTATTTACATGCTTTTCACAAAAAGTTATGTTTTAAACATTTATTTCAGATAAAAATTTGACATCTCTCTTCTCCAGTTGTTTAATTCTGATTAATTGCATGTTTTAAACATGCAATCGATCGAGAATTAATAACTGCTTAACACAATTTTGTAGTCAACCTATTTCTTTGCAAAAAAAAAAAGTGCAACATGTGCCGTATAATATATACGTACAACACACATATATATGTGTACTTGCTGCATTCTTTTGAAATCCTAACCTATATAACCTTACACCACAATCATTACACGTAAAAACTTACATAACGGTGACTATGCGAGACACAAGTAGGTTCGAGTAAGATTCGATTACATCTTCAACAACAATCTAAATAGACACGTTTGTGTATTTGCGCTTACCAAATCGTACATTCCAAGGATTTTCGTAAACTGTGCACCGCGTCGGAGAGCCGATCGATGTCAATAGTCCGGTTTTGATCTGCCATCGCGTGTTTCAGTTTAGTTTTTCTTCTCGTTAACGTGCGAAGAAGCCTTGCGTCGCGAGAGCTGGATGATAGCTTTTATCTCGAAGTATACGAGTCCTCACGTGACGGAGAAACGATCCTCAACAACTTGCTCCCGCACTAGTTCCGCGTTTCGAATTGACAAAGAAAATCTGACATTTGCGCGGGAAGCAACAGGGACGCCGCCTTATTCTCAATCTCGATCGATCATCGGTACTATCGACTGTTATCGATTGTCACGTGTCGCGATCGAGATGTGACGCACCAGTAATGGCGTCCAGTCGAACGTGGTTACGAAAACTCGCGCGCCGGTTTATATCCATCACGCGATATCGGTGATACGCAAATACGCAAAAAAACAAACACGGGCTTCGGGAAACAATGCGTAGTTCCGGAACTACGCGCACACACGTTCGATTCTAATCACGGCTCGCAATCGCAACGGACTTTTTTTTTTAACGCGCGATCGAGATACGCGGGAGTACTCGTTTCGGCGCATCGAAAAAGAAACGAGTTCCCAGGAGGTACTTCAGCGCGCGGGCTCGCGCTCCGAGAGATAATGGATTTATCAATGTACCGGGGGCAGCAGATGGTTGACGATGAGCGACGTTATTGGCTCGTGTTACGGTAATAATTAATTATTCTATTTGTTAATTATATGAGCGCTCGGGATCGAGCGAATAATTAGGCACTTAGCGGCACCGTGGCGGAAGTATGTTGCGAGGGGGAAGGGGAGGGACGTCAAATTTATCTGAAATAAACAAACACGTAACGAAGTAATGACGGAGTCAAACGCGTGATGTGAATTTTTACGCGTACTTCGCGGATTATTTTGTCTATTTTTTTTTTTTTTTTTTTAATTAAAAATATAAATAAAAGTTCGACGAAAGAAACACGTCTTTGATCGTAATAGATTTATTAATGGCGTTTAATTCCACTCGATTATACAACATGAACTGTCTGTGACATAAACTGGATTTTATTTATTGATAATGATAATATTATAGCGTTTTCAAGTTTAACAATGGAAAATTAATGATGAGCCGCAAACGCGGCAATAATTATTGTATTTTATATAGTGATGAATATTGCGGTGAATAATGTATCTATTATTTGTGCGTCGTGTGTCAGCCTTTTATGTATCTCAATCAAACAATTTATTATTGTCAATATTAACAAAATGTAAATTAATCCATCAAATTTCCGCAAATCATCTCTCCCCTTCTCTCTCTCTCTCTCTCTCTCTCTCTCTCTCTCTCTCTCTCTCTCTCTCTCTCGATCTCAAGATTTATTAGTGATATTGCGTTTGATTGTTTTGATTGATGAAAAGTGCTTAGAATATTATTTCTGTAAATTCTCAAATTTCTACTTGATGTAAATCACCGCGATAATTTCTGAAGTAGCTCGAAACGTTGCCACAAACAAATAAATTGATGTTTTATTTTACTAAGAGACGACTAATTGCAAGAACACAAGTTGAAAATAAAGAAAAATCCGAGTCTTATTGATTCTGAAACCTAACGAAATTCGGTCCATTCTGAAATTACAACGATCATCATGATCGTTCTCGCGTGAAGGATTTACATAGGTCGCAGTAATATTGTGCGCGACCGTCGTGCGGAAATTTTACAATAGCGAACATAGAAGATATACCGCACGCAACGTCGATGTATTTCGCCAATATGAATATAATTCTTGCCCCAGCGAGGGCACAGGATTCGTACTAACGTGCTCATGCATAAGTTATTTACTGGTTTACGGAAATGTCGGGAGCGCGGCGCACGATTCGAAAGCGAATTTATACATTATTCGTCGGCGATTATATAGAATCGAGGTGGATTTCGCGAGACCGTGGGAGTATGTGTTGCTTCTGGCGTAGATCCGTTTCAATTATTCGCGTCTCCTTTGCGATGCAATTCACCGATACGGGATGATATTTTTGCGTTTTTTTTTTTCGGCTGTTTCTCTTCTGGCGGTATATACGAAAAAATTTCACATGCTACATTTCACTCGCTACAGATTCAAAAAGTAATTATTTCGACGCATATGTGAGTAGACGTGACGGAATAGTAATCAGCAAAAATGTTTAAAAAAAAAAAAAAATCAAAAAATCGTTTGAAACGTGTGTGACTAATTTTTAATGTGAATTTTTCCAGGACCTCCGTCCTCCCAATGTGCGGCACAAGTAAATGACGATTCCTACACCCGCCTAAAGTTCAACGATGTTGTTAGATAGCACGATTTTTCAAGGAACGACTTGTTGGTGAAGAATGAGGTGGTTCTTCTTCGCCAGTATTTTGCTATTCTCCTTATGCGGTGAGTGTTGAAAAACATGATTCAGTCTTTCTGCGGAAAAAAACATACAATAACAACGTGCGCGTTTTGAAAGAGACGTGTCGTTTGCATATTTTGAACGGAAGTAAAAATATCGTTTTGTTTTTTTGCATTCTTTGTACCAAAAAAAAAAAAAAAAAAAAATAAAAAAAAAAA
>NW_018020677.1:548643-585471 GCF_002006095.1 Pseudomyrmex gracilis | reverse complement strand
TAAAAAAAAAAAAAAAAAGAGAATAAAAAGAAGTCGAACGCAATTTCTACGTGCGATCTGCAATTTCGACGTTCATTTGCGCACTTTTCTGCGCCGAACTTAATTGAACAAGATGTTTCAAACTCTCTGGAAATGTCGTATTGTATTTCAAAAGTCAAAGCAAAAAATTTCACATCAGACTGTCGGAATGTCACATATATTTTATACCGCATTTTACCAATTTTATCGTTCGAACGCGAATTTTTCGCGCGCCACGGTATTAATCTCGCGTTTGATATTCGGCTCAATGAACCGTGATTCGTAACGTGTGTGTGCCGAGTTAATGAGATCGTCAAGTATTAAAATCCCTCGTGATCATTAGTCGGATCGCATAAATGAAAAGCATTCGGGGCTGTGGTGTCGCGAATGAAACGCAAAGATGTGTTATCTGTTTATAGAAAAAAGCAATTTCTAGTGATGATTGGCTGAAACAAACTCGGCCACTGCGTGTGCAGAGATTCAATAACTCGCCGACCTCAACTAAGGCTACTGCGCGGTCTGATTCTAAAATTATATTTCGTCTCAAAATCGATCGATTTTCCACTCGCGGTTATAAAACTCGCGATGTTGTTCCTTCCGTTCGCGATAATTTCGCAATTTGCGTTACCGTAAATTATAAAAAATTGACAAAAAACTATTTCCATTATAAACAAGAAGTGAGAACATATAAACAAAATATTTTCTTTTTTATACACAAATTCAACATCTGTCACACACGTTGTAACTTGAACTTTGCATTAAATTAAGGATGCTGCAATTCCGTCAATCACATATTTCGCAAACATGAGGGTAATTCTCAATGTTTTATGTTACAACTGTTACGTTTTTTTTTTTTTTATTGCCGCACACGAAGAACGTCCTCTTTTGAACACACTCTCTCACGGCACGAATGCATGCGACGAGAAAGTGGCACTTAATACAATAATCGGGTTTGATTCACGTTATATACGACGTATACTATATATTATCTCTGTTTTGTCCGCGAATTTGTATTGTGATTAAATCTACGACGCGCGTAAAATACGAGCTTTAAACGGGCTTTTGAGTCTATCTGAAAAATGGGTCAAGCAAGTACGGAATAATGATGAGTGCATGCGAGTACATTGTCGGAAAACAATAGTGGCGAAAATTATTATTGTTCATTCAGCGAAGTTCGGTTTCACATAACGTAACACTTTGTTAGCGCGATCGGTGAATTGGAAATTTTTCCATTTTTTTGCGAGATCTATGATTATCACCGGACAGCAACGTTTGCAACGCGAGCGCGAAGCACAATATATACGAGATTTCGAATTTTATTTCCAAGATTCTCACTTACGGTCGGAGGCGTAAAATCTTCCCACCACGAGGTTACGCACCAAATAATGTTTTTCTTTTTGCTTTTGAGATGTTACGAATGGTGCGAATTCACGTGGAAAGACACTTACGTTTCCGAGAAGTGATTTTTAATTAACTCTTTGCGATTATATATAAGTTTTTTTTTTCTTTACGCATTTGCATTTATATTGTTTTTTACGAATTTACAAAATACTTCCATAAGTTTATCCAAAATTCGTTGTGAAGATACTACAACTGCATATTCTGTTTTGCAAAAAAGAACGCAACAGGTTCCGAAGTCGATGGACTTCGACATTCTCGAAAGAGTAGGATTATTGAAACGAGCAAAATTGGTCCGCAACGATTTTCTCTTTGTTCTCAAAAAACTCGCTTATATACACGCGAACGAGAAAAACTTTTCCGCTGTTCTCCGCTATTTTCGAACATATATTAACTTTGAGTTGAGTTCAATGCCAGTACGTGTGCGCGCACACACGATATCGATAGTTTTCATATATAAATTCTCTCGTGAGATTTATTTTCTCTCCGAGTTTTCGAGTTTCTCGACGAGCGCGCGAAATAATAATAATAATAATGATAATAATAATAATAATAATAATAATAATACGTGTGACCCACTTGGATGTAAAATTTAATTCGAAAAAGTTCTTTAATTAAAATGATACAGTAGAGATATCGCGCTTTTTTCTGACTACATTGTCGCGGATAAAGTTGAAGGATAAATACATAAAATTGTGCATTGAAAAAAAAAAAAAAAGATTAATTAATAGCTCTTCATAAATTTCATTTCGTTTCAAGTTTAATTGCGGAAAACTCTCTATTCGCGGATAATAATGAAGACACGTAATTATACGTTTAATAAGTGCATCGTGAGAGCCGCAATCAAAATTGCGAGATGATTAACAATTGCAACGCGTGTAAACGTGTGAAATTGAATTTTAATAAGATAAATTTGTTATCTACTCTCTTTGTTGTAATTGTTGTCCGCTTTCGATGCGAACGGAAACTCAAAATGTGGCTCATCACTCATGTCCTCTGTGAATCGCCCGTCAATCCGTTTACGTCAGTGTCACTTTTCGATCCGATAACGGTTCTGAAATTTCCCGTCATCTTTAGGCACACACATGCATTAGTCGTAAGAGATATTCCGATATATATTTCGATGAAAGAGAAAGATATTTCAACGTATATATGTACATGTATTTTTTATATATATATTCTCTATTTTCCCCTTTCCTACCTTGTTTCGAAGCATTTCTCTTCATTGCTCTTCAACAAAATGGGAAATGTAATCGAGACGCGACATCAATGTGTAAATTTATCCGTCGCGCAAGCACAGCAACGCAATCTATCGATTTTCCTTGTATATCTTTTTCCCCCCGATATATAAAAGATCCTTTGCATGGATATCTCCCGCTCTCTCTCTCTTTCTCTCTCTCCACCCATTCTGTCGCTTCTTCGCTTATCTAACGATAAGACCGATCGGTTCTCTCTTGAAAGAAATTTCTTGTCACGCGCTTTAAGACGACGAGCCCACATGTGCGCTATCGTGTCTCACATTATACTAGAAATTGAAAAAGTTGCGGAAGCGCTGAAGTATAGAGGGAAGAGAAACAACAGTTTATCAGAAAAAAAAAAAAAAAAACACTTAAACCGCGGTAATATAATTTTCTTGCATTTTACGTTCGTTGTTTTTGTCTCTCTTCGAACGTTTTCCGACGACGATAAAGAGAAATCCCGCGGAGTGTAAAAGCAAACTGGCACTTCTCTCTGGTAAAAACAGACGCGACTGTAACGCAAGACTTTCCGAGGTAGTTAAATAAGCGAAGGCAAGCGAACCGGAGAGCGCTGAAGAGGGCTTGTGTACATTCTCCCATCCGGGAGTGCGTAATTTCCACCATTTGAGAAACCCTCTCATCGATCGATCGAACGCGAGAATCGATGGTTTAACGGCGCACGCCCTTCAAATGCACATTTCATGCCGCTGCTCTTCCTGGGAAATGGGTTGCTGTCGGACGGAAAAGCGGCGGGAGCGCCGATGCCACAGGGCGGCGCCGTGGCTGGTTCGGGGATCCATGGTCAGCCGCAGACCGGCTCACTGCCGAGCACCCCGGGCTCAGGCGGTGGTGGCTCTATCGGTGGTGCTACCGGAAGTGGCGGCGGCGGGGCCGCCGCCTCCTTCGGTTCCGGTGCTACCGGTGGATCCATCGCCGGCAGCTCGACCGGAGGTGGCGCCGGCGGCGGTGCCGCAGCATCCGGGACCGGCTGGTCCAAGGCATCCGTTCATCGACGAGGAATGCGCGATTGGCGCCCAGGCGATCCCACCCTCTTGAAGAACCTGTGGAGGAAGCCGAAGCGTCCTCTAGGTAACTAGGACTTTGCGATCCGCAGTGTCTTTGTTGTTGCGCTTATGTTGTTGCGCTATGTTGTTGTGTAATTTCCGTGTCGCTTAAGTAAAGTGGAAGCCTCTCGGTATGCTGCGATGTGTCTTTCGTTGAGGATCTGTTCAAGAAATTACGGGGATTATTACTGTCGTAGGACAATGTAATTAATTGTTCACGCTCGTGAAGATTTTCTCGAGTCTTAGATAATTCCGCTTTTGGAATATTTCATTCTCATAAAACAGTAGATTATTAATGTGCGTTTGTTTTTGTTCTTTTATTGCTGTCGGCATGTTTTTGTATACCTGTTTTTTTTTTATGTAAAAATCATATCGCAAGTTATTTCACGCAATTATCCAATTGATGTGCAATTAATTGTTGCTCGATAATTCTGACATTTCCCTGAGTGATGTAATTAGAGAGATGTAATCCCTCGCATGCGTTTCAAAATTCTCTCGAGCAATTTTGCGCCTCTCCTTCCTTTTGTCCCGAGTTAGTGTTCAATTTATAAAAACAAAGTCTCCCCAAAAATCACATCGCGTCGTATATCTCCGCGTCACATCGGGTGCATCGGGGATATGCAATTTGCGTCATATGCTCGTCATCTCCCCGACTCATCGATTTGGATATTCGCGGCCGTAATTTGTCGCGGAAACTATTTTAGTTTTATGACTTTAACATAACACCGGTCGCGTCGAGAAATCTCATATCGTCATAGCCGAATCATAAAGTCGCGCACGTCTAAGCGATGCGGCGCGCTGTAATTTCGTGGGAGAGATAGCGTATATATCCCTCCCGCGCCTGCGGCCACGTGCACGCCTGTGAATGCTAAGTTAAGAAAATTTTTCGCATGTCGCCAGAATTACACTGGGAGCCATCGCGCGCATGTAAAGTGCATTTTTTATTCTTGAATTGGATCGTTTTAGATCGCAAGATAAGCGAGAACGTTCTGTTAGCATGCCGTTTGATCGAAGTTTAATCGCACTCTCTCGTGTTATCGTTGCGCGCGCGCGCGCGCGCTAAGCTAACTTCAATTACGTTATCGTCCAAGAACATTTTAGCGTAAAAGGAAAATAATCCAATTAAAAACAAAACAAAAAAAAAACGGAGTGACTTTGCGACGCTATTTGAATTTTGCAGGAAAACTTATTATGTCATTTTATCGCGCGAGCACGTAACGCGCGCGCACGTAACGACGACGTACTTTGTTTCCGCTTGCGAGCCAATGGCTCAGTCATTCACTGACACTGGCTGGAAAAGGGATATAATGGGGACGGTTGAAAAATTCATGAAACGGACAAACGAAACGGAAGTTCTTTTGCTCGCGTTCTCTTTCGGTGTGCTTCGAGTCTCAGTTTTAACTTTCAAATACGCGACATCCTAAAGTCGTGAAGAACCTCTCGCGCGCTTCGGATATACTCGGATTTTCATCGCAGATTAGGCTTCTTTTAGCCGCGCAGAGGTCTCTAAAATGTTTCAGAATAACTCGAACACAATGTATTAAACTCTCGATTTATTGTCGCGTAATTAGTGAAGCCGCGGGACAAAATATGATAGAAAAAATATTTCGCGGCGATATTTTATAATCAATTTTAATTTTTTTTTTCTTTTGCGATATTTGGAATCGCTCGAAATTAGAAAATATCCCGCGGGCGAATTACACAATTTTGTATAAATTACAGTACGTGCAGATTCAATTGAAATCTTGCTTTGATCCGATAATTGGCAAAACTTGCAACTTGCCAGTCAAACCAATTAATCGAATTTCCGGCAAACTGATACTGAGATGCTGAGCTAAAACATGACCGATCGATTTAATGGATATTATCGTATTTTGACGAAATTACCGAGCTAAAGTAAATAACTTGTGCAGTTGGTCGATCCTTTCCGGATCGATTGGCGTGAAACGAGTAAAAACTCCGCGTTCATCTCAACCGTAACCGGTTACCTTCACAAATCCTATTTTTGTTACTTTTTTTTTCTTTATTGTTAAAACCGCACCGGTTTTTTCGGAAACCGCGTTATCAACCACCGCTCTTCCTCCCGGAAGGCAATTCGCCGAGGTTTAATTGTGCGGAGTCTCGCATTTGCCCGGAGCGGTGCAACGAATGTAACCATTAGTCCAATTCCGTTGTATATATACGCGCGCACTCAAGATAACAAATTATGCCCGAAGAGCTCGGAGCAACAAGCACGCATTAGCACCTGAGCATCGTGCGCACGTTAGTGATCTTCCTTTGTGTACGTATATATATATATATATATATATATATATATGTATATATATGTGTACGATGCATGCAATCCCTTCTCTATACTCCCGCGGCCATTGTGTGCCGCAGCACGCTAATTAACTCCTTGACCGCGTCCGTGGCAATAAGCGCGCGTTACACGAACCATCGTCGTCTCTCCTCTGTGTGAACAGATAAGCTAGGAAAGGCGGAGATCTACATCATCGTGGCTCTCGCGATTGGCTTTATCACCGTGGTGATCGGATGCTGGCTGTCGGACAACTGCTGGTCGCCGGAGCCCGAAGGGGTGGTTACCCTCGCATAGCCTAGTGCGGACTTCCGTGGCTCCAGGCGATAACAACTACTACGACTCCCCTCCTACAGGATTCTTCAGGACCTCGGCCGCTATAGCTCGGATCATCATCGGAGCGGCAACACGCCCGGCAACGTCGTCGGCAATCATCGCCCGTTGCTCGACATTAACGACAATGACACGCTGTTGCGCGTATAAAAGCACACACATGTACACACACACGCACACACACGCACCACAAGACCTTTGTCATCGACGAGATATCGGTCGACGCACCTGCGCACCCACCAGTCTTCTCCGCAAAGTTCCTCTTTCGCAAACGAACTTTCGAGCAGGGTCGATCATCCGCAACGCAAAGAAATGTTGATCCGCGAAGAAACACACACGAAGAAACCGTTTGTCTCAACGTACATATATATATATATATATATACACATTTAGTTTGACTTCTCACAATATCGACACACTCAAAGCCAAGAGTATAAAATACTGTCATCATTCTCACGAGCATCATCGAGATCGGTATGTTAAGTTAATGTACGGAAATTTGTGTCATTTTGTACGTAACACAGGTGATAAATGTTGTATTGTATTATTGTACATAAGTCTTGTGTGTTTTCGCGACATACACGTTAATAATCGAATTGTGTGTGTGGAAGAGGATTTTCTCTTCTAAAAAAATATATATATATATTTAATTTTGACGGCAATTAAACCACTTTGAAACACGAATTCGAACGTTATTTTTTATTGAAAATATATATGTGTATAGATATGTACATATATATATATATATATATATATATAGTACGGCGTAATTCAATCACACGAGTTTCAATTAATGCTCAATTAAGCAAGCGAGCATTAATTGCGTGTTCAATATGTGCGTATCTACGGCAGAATCTGTCTGGGATATCTCGCGTAACGACGAGAGAGAACGTATCAATAGACACCCGTTGCTGCCGCGCTTGTTTGTCAAACAAGTGACAGGTTTCCAGAACTTGGGGGAAGGGGGGAAAGGGACAATTGATCTTCCGCTCGAGGAGCGCGTTACGGGGTATAAATTGAATGAGATTCGCACATCCGGCGTGTTATACTATATACTATATATATATATATATGTATGTATATAATATACATGTAGAACTCGGTTGAAGATTACATTGCAATGAACGTCGAGGATAATAACAAGATAAAAATTTATACAGGATAAAAATCACCTCGACTTTCATTTGTCATCAAGACGTACACGCGCACACACAAACACACACACACACACACACAAACAAACACATCGATCGTCATCAATACACGTCCGAGAAATCGTCCGTTTTTACTCTCTTTCCGTTCTGTCCCCCCCTTATACGGTACCACACACTTCTTTTACAATCGAACTGTCTCTCGGCTACTTCAACTCCCAAATGACCTCCGAGAGAACTCTCTGTTTAGGCGCTCGGCAAATGCTCCCATCGGGATCGAATTGTTTTTACGACCGGACTTCGCTTTTTTCGAAAAAAAAAAAAGCGAAGCTTCGAGACTCACGCCTGGGAACGCGGACATCCGTTCGTGAAATCTTATCAGCGGGTGTTGTACACGCACGAACGGATTGCGGACGGTGCTGCTGAAGCGCTCTCGCAATAAAGTTCTCTCATTGCGGACGTAATGCGCGAAGTTTACCGCATGCATGAAGAGACCGATGTGTGATCCGCCGCATGGAAGGCCGCCGCAACCAAGTTGCCAGTCTCTCTCTCACTCTCGCAAAGTCCGAAATGGGTCAACAGCTGCGGTGGCTCTTCGCTCGCCGATGGCTCGCAACGTCATTAAAGTGGTATCGCATCGGAACGAGCGGAGAGGCACTCGCCGATTCACTTGCCATACACACAACCTATGGCGCGGATAATAGCATCGCCCACATGTCTTAATCATCGTGTTGCGCGATTATGACGTCGGCCCGTCGGGAAACGCGCGGGCCGCGCGCGCGCTTGATGAGTTATCCTTCGACGATGAACTCTCGCGGTTTCCGACCCTCCAACATCCTCCTCGTGAATTTTCAAACACGTTCGATCCCTACGCATTAATTTCATTATCTTCTATTTATCATCCAATTTCAACCCGATCGATTTTCTCATTAGATTTTCATTACTTAGCGCGTGTCATCATCAAAGCCAATGATTTTCTTGTATCGCTTTATCGGCGAAGCTTGACGAACTTTGGCTCTAATCCAGTCTTACACCGCTCTTAATTTAATTGCAGAATTAATTATCGCGACGTGCCAACTTGGAGAAGCTGTTTCGGCACAGTTTCTAGCGCTCTGATCGTACACGCACATTAATCACGCGTCGGTGTTACATTCGTGTTATCGCTAAGAGTGTTGATCTATCTCAACGGTAAATCAATTACTTCCGAATTGCAATATTAAATCACTTTCCGCTTCTCTAAACAACACGGAAAATTTATCTCCCGGTTTGTCGTATCGCGTAACATTATCTCTGTCACGCAATTAAAGTTGGCACATATTTGCTCTTATTTATATCATCTACACGATTACATGCATAACTCGAGTGTGTATATCGAGCGCGCCTATACAGAACACGCCTATGCGCGGGACAGTTAATTACTCGCGCTGCGGACCTCCTGCAGGATCGAATATTGACTTAACGGCGTCGGGAAACGACGACTCGATACGATTAACTGAGAGAATATGTCGGGAACTGGAGGGTATAATATTGGTTTTACTTCACAGCGTCGCGGCTTCATACACGACGCGGACACGATAGAATTGTTTGCGCGATCCGCAAACTCTGGATTAATGAAATCCAGCAAACGAGAAGACAACGCGCGGTTGACACAGCGCTGGCGCACATTTTCCGTTTGACACTGACGCGCGCGAGACGAGCTGATGGCGAGCGGCTTTTTCGCGCGCTTCGTCGTTCGTTCGATGGAACTTTTCTTTTTTTGCGATCTCTTTATTTTCTAATTTAACTTTTTACCGAGAGCGAAAAATATCCCGGAACCGATATACGATCTGTTTTTTTATATTCGTACATATTTATCACATATATATATATATGTAATATATACATGATATTTATATTGGTAAATATTATTTGATAGATTTTTAATTTAATGAATAAAATTCTTCGAAGTTTTTTCTTGCAAAATTGAATTACGTTATTATTATTATTATTGTTATTATTATACATTGAAAATCGATTTCCACTTTCAATTAATACAACGTATCTGACGGACAAAAGCAGCGAAGTTTTAAGTAAGTTGATTAGTTCTCAATAAAATCGCTAACGAGATAATTTCTTCCACAAAGCACTGCGCTCTCGGTTCCTTTTTGTGGAAACCAATAAATCTTATTTGTAAGATAACCTGCGCGCACAGTTCCCGCGCGCTACTCGGTTTTTATTGGCGCGGTGAAATCCGATTAGTGAAAAAAAAAAATTCGAACGCGCGGAACTACGGTTCCATTCGACACGAATATACGTCTCTCTCTCTCTCTCTTTCTCTTTCTTTTTCTCTTCGAGAGTCGGTGCAATCCAGAGATCTCCAGATCTCTTTACGATATAAATGTCGGATAATCCCTGGGAAGGGGACGTGTGGGCGCGCGATATACGCACGGATAAAATAAAAAAGTACAAAGCGAAGTGTTGAGCGCGAATTGAGTGTTACAGTTGCGATAAAAGAAACAACGCGCGTTTCATACACAGCATCTTTATTTCACAATCGGATACGTATTATTCCCGTAATTGCGCCATTGAACAAATAAATAAATATTCTCCATAAACGCATTCGTTCTCGATCGCGTAACGACGTTTTAATTGGTTCCTGTTGCGCGAATTGACCGGAGAAGTAATTACGAAAATCTTACTGGCATTTGAAACAGGACACGTGGTAGAATTTTCTAAAACCAAAAAAAAAAAAAAAAATTGAATTTACCGCGAAACCTGCGAATTAAATCGTTCGGTCGGAAAGAACCACTTACGCAAATTTTTCATACTCGGAGAGGGAGACGCCAATAAACGTTCAAATACGAGAATTCTCGCTGCGGTCGGAGCGGGCGGCAGCAAATCGCTTTTACATGCTAATGACCGGCGCTCTCGGTCGAGAGCGAAAAATTCGACGGACCTTCGCGCGGAGGAACACATATCAGCGCGAGTGAATTTGTTTTATTCGAAAATCCGCGATATGTGCATGTTGGTGACGTATGCAAAACAAACAAGATGCGGATCTCGGTCCCGCCCGACGGGAGCAGGCAGGCGCTCGCATATCGCGCGCGCACTCTACCGAAATGTGTGCGCTATTGCTGTCGAATCAACCGACCCGGTTTTTCTTTTTTTTTTCACGTTTTGCGTGCCCGTATGCGGGGCCGAGCCCGAACCGCGCCGCATTGACAGACTAATTAAACCCGGAAGCTCTCCACTACGACCTCCATATTCTCTCTCTACGGAGAGTTTATTTTATCCGTCGCGCGAGTTGATCGATTAATTGAATTTTGATGCGCTCCGACAGAAACCTGATGATCTCAAAAGGCAAAAAACTCTTACGCTTCGGGCGTAAAAAATTTCGATTGAAACTCTCCAAGACCCGCGGCTTTCTCTTGTCGTGTAACGAACGAACGATCTTCTTTGATGTTTTCATAGTTTTTCCTTCCCGTGCGCAATGAAACAGCATTTCATTCATTTTTCATTGTACACACCCATCATCCTCATGGCACATGTATAAAGCTTTTTACTTGACGATCCGCAAGTCGTTCGTTTCAAAAATCATCGGACTGGAGATATACACACACTTGACGAAAGTTAAGAAACAAAGTGATGTCTTTAAGTCGCTGACCAACGGGACGTCGCACGTTATTTTTTTTTTCCGGAGTTTTATTTCCGAATAAATTGAATTTACTTTTTAATCGCCTCACAGAATTTTTGATCAGTAATGTATATTCGCATACCAAAGTTCTACCAAATAACCACTTTGTTTCTTAACTTTTTTGTCAGTAAGTGCATATTCCCGATACGCCGAGTTCAATAATTAGAAAGATAAGAGTTCAAGAATTCAAAATCCGTCGCTGATGCTTTGAAACTTCCGCTGATGAGGATTCCAGCGGCGCCTACTCGCAAAGACGATGTGAATTATGGCGGCGAGCGCAAACCGAACGTCCTCGGATAGGTATCGCACCTTTGTGCGCACAAGGATGAGAATGTAACGTATGTACATATACATACCGCACGTATACAAGACCGCGCTGCGCGAGCATCGCGTAAATCACAGCGGACAGCTGCGTCGGTCCCCAGTGAACTCGGCGCGCGTACGTTTGTCGAATACGGAAAATGCGCGCGCGTTATATCACACCCGCCGATTACACATGCCCGATGTCTCGAGCATTAGAAACGCGGACCGCGTTCGGGGATTTTCCCCGGAGGCGGCCCCCGCGCGTTTCTGACACCGCGATCACTCATTCCGCCTGACGTTTGTAATCTTTCGTTCGAAACGGACATTCATTACCGCCCATTAGGGAGTTTTCGGCGCGTCGTGTTTTTCGACTGACCCGCGCGTTTTTCCGTACGCGCGCGACGAGAATGACGTGGCTCTTTTTCATCAAATGCAAAACTTCCGCAACAAAACGCAAACGCTTTGCGAAAAAAACGCAAATCTAATTAATTAAAACCTCTAATGTTGTTTGCAGTTTTTTTTTTTTTCATCGTCTGTATACAATTAACGCTCTGACGCAGCTGTGAATTCTGTGAGAATATTTAACGAATTTTGTTTCCCCTGTTCTCTCGCGCGACAAAGCGTGCGAGAGATATCGCTTTTGTTTTTTTTTGTTTGTTTTTTTTTAACGCGCAAGTATTCGCATCTTCGTTGCGAGTCATATCTCTTGCGGCTCACGTTTGAGTTCGGCTTCAAAGACTCGCGAGATATGCGAGAGGCTGTATTAAGAAAGAGAGATATGATGAATCGGAGATACACAATTTGCTCGGCTCGATTACATTCCTCGGTTGATTTACTGATATGAAAGCAGCGTCCGTCCCTCTTTCCCTCTCTCTCTCTCTCGCTCTCTCTCTCGCTCTCGCGATTATTATCAGGAAAAAATTGTAATACGTATGAGCTCGAAAACTTGTATACACAATTATATTTATTATCCGTAAGGATGTAAAAAAAACGAGAAAAGAGAGAGAGAGAGAGAGAGAGAGAGAGAGAGTGAAAGAGCGGAGCAGGGGAAATAAAATTTAATAAGTAAAATGAAATTTCTCTCTGAAGATGTAGGTCACCGATTGAGATCTTTCGATTTGTCGAGCAATAGCGAACGAACTGTCTGCAACGCGCAGACAGTTTGTGCTTTCAAACTTCCACGCGCACACAAAAGAAACTAAAAGCCAGTACACTGACAACCACAGAACTGTCGCGCGATTTGTATCGCGCCAGTTTCGATCGTGGGAGGCAATGCCGAGCGGGGAGAGACTTTGTTGCCAATTATGGTAAGATCCCGATTCAATTTCGCGTGATCCGATTACGCGGTTTCTTTTTTATTACACATCCTTAGATCGCGCTCAATATTCCGCCACTGAATTAAAGTGCGCGAAAAAATAAAAAATTCGAACGATTGTACTTTCTTACGTGTGAGCACCCCCCTCCTAAAAGAAATCATAATAATTTATCATTTAAACAACATCTGCGCAATTTATTCTTTCTGGTTTGAAACTCGCAAAGAGCAAACCCTCGCGAATTTCAAACCCTGACGAATTGATGACGAATTTTCTCACACAACAAGCGCAACGAAACTGATAATCAAGAAAATGGATTTTTTGCGGATAACCCGTGACGTGCGCAAAAACATTGCCCGTACGCGGGAATTAATGCGAAATAAAGAATAATCAAAGGCAAGAAGAGAAAAAGAAGATTTCGAAAAAAATGTAGGTCGGTCGCGTTTTCGCGAATCTCCCGATTCGAGTTGAGCGGCGAATAAACGGCGAGCGTTACGCAGTAATTGCGACGACAAACAAAACAAAAACAAAAACAACAACAACGTTGCCACGGAAGAAGATACGCCGTGTCGACGACGGGGGTCCTTGAGAGGGATAAACAAAAAGAAATTCCTCGTCCGGAGGGGGCTTGTCAAGTTGTTAAGTTGCCTGGTCCGGAAGTTTTTCCTCGCGCTCTCAGCGCGCGGCTGAGATCGTTTTTACAAGCGCGCGAGTCTCCGCGAGACTCCCGATTCTTCCTGATCGTCGAGACGACGACGACGACGACGCGAAAGTTTCGCCGACAAGTGACATCCGAGATACGGAGTCGCGCGTGATCCGCGAAGCGCGTGGACTCGCGCGATCAACGCGGTGGAGCCGAATTCCCGAACGCGGGAAAGAATCCTCGCGAATGCGCTCTCGTCCGCGATTTTGCCGGTGAAACCGTTTTCCTCGCGCGCGGGCGAGCGCTTTTCGCCCGCATGAAACATGCGTGCGTCTTATTGCAATATTTACGCCGCAGATAGAGAGGAAAAACCCCCCGTTTGCACGGTTAAAGATTCTCTCTTGCGAACGTTTTAGTAATGCGAACGTTCTCTCAAAATGTAAGAAGCTGCTTATACACTACACATTTCGCCGAGAGAAAGAAGCGCGCTTTTACAAACGGAATTTCGTAGACGCGATGTTAAACGCGAAGAGAAACGAGTCTCTCTCTTTCTCTTTCTCTCTCTCTCTCTCTCTCTCTCTCTCTCTCTCTCTCTCCTTCTCTCTCTCTCTTTCTCAATGTGTATTACCGCCGGTAAAAATTGTATATTATCTGAAATCTTCAAAACGACGACGTCGTTCTTCGTCTGAATGAGAGGAAAAGAGAGATTTGTAGTTGAATTATCGAGAAATATATATGTGAGCGTGCGCACAAACCGTATAAAACGCTCGTAAAACGTGTAACGAATTAGAGAGTAAAAAAAAAAGAAAAAAAAAAGTTGCAAAAATGCCGCCATGCTTTTAGTATAAAGTGGAGCAATTTTTATGCGGGTTTGATTTATATCCTTTTTCGGATTTTATGGATCCTACCCGCGCGAGCGCGCGCGCGCTCGCGCGAGGCATGTAACCGTGCAAATCGAGATTTATCCGCGTGTTCTTTAACCGCTTTTTACATCGGCGGGGGGGAAGGAAGGGGGGAAAGGGGTTCACACGCCTAACCTACGCCCGGGTGTAAGAAAAGTTAATACTCCGCGACTTTCATAGCGGTGCGCTTGAATTTTTCACGTGTGTAAAAGATACCCGCTTCTCTCTCGAGAAGGAGGTAAGACTCCTCGCTTATATAAATTTTCATGATCAATCGCGCGCGATTACTATATACCCCCGAATTTAATCCCGCGCTGCGCGCACGAGGATCGTTTTGCGGACGACCTTTTGTCCGGGGGATATGATATCACGACAAACCTCGTATTTCCCGCGCGTAACATTGTACGGGAACGGCTAAGATTGGAGCACACACAATGCACACACGTACACACACATGGAGCTGCGGTTCCGGATATATAGCTCCACAGATAATTTACAACAACGCGTTCGATACGGAATTGCGATCGAAGAGTACGCTGGAGATATCTACGTTCTCTTGAATTATTATTATTATTGTTATTGTTATATACATATATATTCTTATAATATTATAATTATATTGTTATAATACGTCGCTGATACAATTTCCTGTTCTTTTCTCAGTTGTGAAAAACGTATGCGAACTGTAAATAATCGATTAATAACTAATCGATTATCTTAATCGATCGATAATTTAATCTGCGACGTGTTTGCACTTTGGTTTTATTCGTTTTGACGACGACGTATGTGTATACAAAGCGTATATGTTGAAAGGTAGTAACTTTGTTACTCTATTACTTGATTTGTTGCTTGAGTTCGAATGAAGTAATAACAACTGCGCAATTATTCTGATTACAAACACGGCACGGTTTGGGATAAAATAACATGTGTTTTACGTACACACATGTGTTTTAAAATACATAACACGTGTGTGTATACAAAACGCGCGTGTATAGTATAACTTTGTTACTTCGTCTAATTTGAGTTTGAACGAAATAACAACAACAATTTTGTGCAATTAGTCTGGTTACGAAACGGCAAGTTTGTGATGGAATAATAAAATGCGATAATCTGCGTCTGAAATTTTCGAAAAGAGCGCGCAGTCGGGGATTAAACGCCATTGCGAAATACATTTTTTAGATACACGTCCATCGTTCGTGCATACATCCCCGAGAGGTGTTTCACGTGCTTGAAACGACGAGTCGTCGTTTATGCTTTTGCCGCGCGAAACCCACTCGTAGCGAGTTCAGTAAGTACTGGACCACGTTTAGAAACGTCAGACTCTCGCGAGGGTGAGTAAATCCAGGTGAAAGGTATTGGAGAATACACTGAACAAATCTCAGACAGTGAGGAATATAGTGGTTTATAATCTTCTCGTCCCTTTTGGAAGTGCCAAAAGCTGCGATCGTGTTATTCGCGCGATTGGAAATCAAATCGCGCGATATCTGTCTGTGAACGAAGTTGTAGATTTAAGAAACACTTGCGCGCGCGCGCGCGCGTGCGTTCGAATTGAAGAGCCGCCGCGCGTATCGCGACGTTACAACACAACGTTTCGTGTTTTTCGTTCAACATCTGTGTGTGCTTGCCTGTGGCAAGAAGACAGAATTCACAATTCTCTTGCAAAAAAACAAAAAAACAAAAAAAAATAGTACACGCACATTATTATACAGTTGATTAACGACGGTTAATTAAAATGAGCCATTTGCATGAGCTCCAGATGAAATTTTATAAAACAAGAACACGTTTAGCACCACGTGTTTTTTTTTTTTACATCCAATGATATTAAATTCATTGTTAGTTCACTGATTTTCGGCATCAAAAAGTTTGTTCTGTTTTAAAATTCGCGCGGAATATCGCGCAAAAGTTAAATGTCGTTTTTCCATTCCGAGTTTTCTCCACACTTGCGAATGATTACCTCTATTCTCTAACGAGTTAAAATATACAGAACGCGAACTGTAAATAATCGATCAATACGCGATCAATACTTGCGACGTGTTTGCACTTTGGCATTCGTTTCGACGACGTTCGCGTTCGACGCACACTGTTTTTTTTTTTTTTTTTTTTTGCGAACGACGAACGTCGCTCGACGTCGCTCAACGTTGCGTCATTATCTCTCTCGGAAAGTAATTGCTGTTCGTTAATGACGTCCTGTCCCGGGCGCACAAAAGCAACGCTCGGACGACGGAGATCCACATCCATAAGAAGGATGAAGTCCCTCCCTCCCCCTCTTCCCCGACCGGGTATTATACCAACGACCGTTTCTCCTAAAGATCATGATAGGCGTAATTAACGAACTTCCGACGTTTCTGGCACGAATTAAGGAGCGACGAATCTACTTCAAGCGGGAACAACGAACGCTATCGACGGCGACACTCGCTCGGGAAAATGCGCCTCGCGTTTCGTCTGTATCATCCATCAGCGGGGGAATCGGAAAAGTCGATGTTTTCCCACATACATACATACATACACACACACACACACACACACCTGCCTGTGATTGATCGGCGATCTAACTTTATTTATCTTCATTTGAGCCGGTCGGTATATGATTACATCGAGATAATATACAAGCAAATTGCTACGCTATTGGCGTAAGCAATATTTGTTTTGTTTTCTTTCTCAAAATATCAATTTTCGTTAAATTTTGGATAACAATAGAAATGCGACAGAAATAATGCAAATCTGTCGTTTCTCCTGCCGATTATGTTATGCGATATTTGTAACGGAATATGCCCCGGGCAAACGCGCGTGTGTTTATTAAAACGAAAATTTTTGCGTTCAAATACAATCCGCGTGTTAATGCTAACGCGTATCGGATTACATCGCTTAATCGGAATTTGCGTGTTGATATACGTTTTTCAAAAATTTTCGTCGGCACAATCGCACTTTGGAAATAAACGCGAATAATTCAAGCATCGATTTTCGATTCCTCTTTCCCCCCTTCCACCTCATTGCTATTTATCCATTTGCGAATCGCGGCGAGAGATCGATGTTACTCTAGACTTCAGATATACGCGCGCGTGTTCGTGCGCGTTTGTCGCGCGGCACATCGTACATTATATTATACAAAAACGTGATAATAAAACGTACTATAAACTAAGTGGACCAACGTCTCAAAGCCACACATGGAAATTCTAAAAAAGGGTCGTAGCATTAGGAAGACCCGCTTGAAAGTGTTATAAGTACATCGCGTTAACCAATCGGCCCCCCCTCACATACACACACACACACACACACACACACACGTTTTCTGGTTGGTCCCTTTCACGAGAAAAGCCATTACCACGATTGAAGCGGTGACGTATGAAAAAGTGGCGGTTGTCGAAGTGAAAGATTCGCTTTGATGTGAGCGTAGCCACACACACCGGCCGGTGCTATTAGATCGTATATCACATACGTCTCGTGCGAACATGAGCCTATACGCGATATGTCAAAGTGTAAGAAATGGAGGTGTATATATATGACATAAAAAAAAAAAAAAAAATACGAGTATTCGAACGTATAAATATGTGATACCTATATAAAAATTTGTTGCAACTGTTATAAATCAGAGAATTAGTAAATTAGTAATCAAGTACAAGTTACACACACTTCGATTTGATAGTTTTAATAAATTTGAAACTCGTTACATTTGGAAATTAATTATTTGAGAATTTAATATTCTAGTTTGTTTGAAAAGTTTGAAATCTGCGACATCAGAGAGTAGTAAACGTTAAAGATTGAAAAGTGTAAATTCTAACGTTTCGATGTTTTTGCATGAAAAATTATATAAATTTTATTCATCTTTCGCGTCGCGTATTTTTACCGTATATTAATGTACATTTCCGCGCCAGTGGTTGTTATTTTTCGCGCGAAATAATATATTCTTTAAATTTAGAATTTTGATATTCTCCATTAACTTCGTAACGCAGAATTTCGCAAAATAAATAATAACGTCGTTTATGTTAATGAATAATGACGTCGTTTATGTTAATGTATAATTCCGCAACGAGCGAGAACGAGAGAATCGAATATATACATGTATGTATATATATATTATATATATATATATATGTATATATATTTTGCTTGAATCGGAGGAGTGTATAATTGCCGCGGTGTTGTGTGCGCCGAGTCATGACTTTCATGACTCGCGAGTTTTCCTAGGGTATAACAAAGATTAATGCGCGCGCGAGAAAATTTGTTGCGGTCCGGCACACACAGGCCGATCGGTTAATCGCGCTAATAGGCGTTTAGATAGAAAAATATCAATATCAGCTTGAGCTATCATTAAACATGTACCACTGTCTAAAATAAAAAAAAAAATCAAGGTTTATCGTAAACGGAATATTTCCATAAATCGTACATGTATACATATATGCGTATTTATACACACACGAGGCGTACTGTATAACTTCTCCTTTTCTATGGTATGTTTTCAAACCAAACTCGTGCGTTTATTCTCAAAGATGCTGTCTTTTTTATATTTTTACGAAAAATATACTCGAAACACGCACGTATGCGCGTGTTGTACACACACACACATACACACACAGTGGCGTAACCGCACAGACCGGTTTTTGACTAGAATTTTTATTCGGGATCGCACTAGAATGCGCGCTGTTTAAAAAATTAATCGTACTCGATTATTCATTTCTGAACTTCTTTCAGAGCAATGATGCCGAAATACAAAGTGTGCATCGTGCGAGATCGTTCACGCGCTTGCTCTCTCTTCTCTTTCTTTCTTTCGCTAAAATATTCGAAATTCAATTGTCAACTGGTTAAGCCACTGTTGCTCTTCTTTTTTTTTTTTCAGCGATACACGAGCAATTAAATTGATAAAATATTCCCGCCGATGCGATTGTACGACCGTGAGCAACGGATAAAAAGCTTAAAGCCAAAAAATACATATTTTTATTTCACAAAGGTGTATACACACATGCGAAATATAATAGATACGTCCGGAAATTGTGTGAAAAATTCATCGATGTTTTTGTTTTCGTTCTGCCAAAAAATTTCTATGTACGAAAGAATCGCAGCGAATTATTCCAAGATAACAAAAAAAAAATAAATGTTGAGAAATAAACTTTACATTCTTCAAAATATCAAAATTGAAATTCATTTCTTTTTTTAATGTTTTGTATAAAACCACACACAGAGAAATATTATTAAAATAAAAAATTCATACAGACACACACACACGTACACGTACACTAGCCAGTTTTCGCGATAGATCTAAAATAAACTCTCTGATATAAGATATAATTGAATGTTGAAACGCTATACTCGTTCCCTTGGGTATATATATATATATATATAATAGCCATAACTTAGCCATCTCTTAAATAAATGCTCTATTATTCCGCTTGTAACTAATTAATCTTCCGAGGCAACATAAAGGTGCCTTTTAAGTTTCGCGTTTCACACGTTGGCTCGGTTCGCTCTTTTGTCTCTTCGTTCTCTCTCAGAATATTAATGATTCTTTCGTGTAAAAGACGCAAAAAAAAAAAAAAGAAAAAAAGAAAACCGAAACACGGAGACGAGAGAACTTTTAAAGAACGATTAATGTTCCAACTTTCGCGTCAAATAAATAATGTACCTTCTAGGCGTTCAGTTTCGATCGCGATTAGTTAGTTTGCTTGTTATCGAGCAAATTGTAAATGTGCATCGACACATGCGCGATGACGTGGCAGATTTTCACACGCTGTTTCACCTGAAAACAAGTTATCGCGTTGCAGATCGACGGGTGGATCGACGCGAATCTTCGCTTTCTCCCGACAGGCCCAACGGCAATTAAACATATTTCCCTCAAAGAGTCAAAAAAAGAAAAAAAAATTCTTATTATTATTTCGAGTCTCATCGCGCGCTAGAAAAGATATATCAACGTTTCTTCCATATTTTTATCAATGTTTCACTCTTGAAGAGTGTGCTCTTTTCTTTATTGTGCAACAAAGCGGCTTATCGCGACGCGGAAAAAAATTATTTGCGCGATAATATACGCGCTTAGTAAATAACTTAGAGTCGCAAACGCGTGAGTCCTTTAGCTTGGCAACGTGCGATTGCCACGATAAAGAGAGTAAACGAGAACGTAACCACGACGTCCATGGTTTTGCTCACTCGGCGCAGCAGATGCGCGTGCATGTACATAAAAAAGTATACTTTAGCGTGCCTATATATATATATATATTGTTTTTTGTTTTTATAGTTTAATACTATTGTACATATATGTGAACTGTACCTCGAGTTACTATATAAAACAACAACTTTTAACTGTCAATTATACATACGGAGTTTTACGATATACACAAAACTTCAGCTGACGTGTATGCATATATATATATATATATATGTATATATATATATATATATGAATACCCGTTATAGATGTGTGTATAGAAACACACACAGACACACACATATGCGTGTGAAGTAAGTACGCATATAGTCGGTATATATACATGTGAAATGTATGGCCTGTGCATAATTCTAAATTAGATATCGTCGAAGTAAAAAGTATTCGTAGGTTTTACACACACACACAGTCATACATACATACATACATACACGAACACACATATGTAATCGGCGAAGGAAGTTGATGATCAGAGAAAAATTACTACTAAGAAATATATCGAGACGGGTAAAATACTGTCTCGTTTTTGCTATAATTATAACATCGATAATTATGTCGAGATTGTAGAATGCTAGTTCGTCGTATAGCGATTGGGAAAAAACAATGAATTGTACAGTACATACGAAATTGTGAGTACAAATTGTGCTACATTTACCATCCTTTGCCATATACGCAAACGCCGCTTTGTTAGAATAAAAAATGATTCTGATTTGCGAATACATTTGGAATGAAAGTAAAAAAAAAAGAAGAGTCAATGTTGCACAATCCGTCGCAAGAAAATTTGAGAGTAGTTACTACAACCGTAAGAGAAGTACACTTCGCCAATCCTCCAGTGTGTATGTCTCTTTAGAATTTTCAAAGAGAGATCTCTAGTACTTTAGAGTTTCGGAGTTTGCGTTGCTATTTCGCGAAATAGTATTTTACTTGTTCACGATTATAATATATTAAATACATGTAATCATTTGCCGTAACTCAAATATAGTGTTGAAAGGATATTGAGCAAATTATTAAATCAAATGATTGTATATGATGTTTAAAGTGACGTTATTTCCTTATTAACTCTCTCTCTTCTCTCTCTCTCTCTCTCTCTCCTTTATGGTTATTTCATAAATAGTGTGTAGTATTTTAATTTCTTTACGATTTCTCCGATTATATATATATATATTGTTACGTCAATCCAATTAAACTATAAATTCTAAACTAAATTTCAATCAAGAACTCTCTTAACGTACACTAATTATAATTTATTTATAGTTGGTACATATATTTATTTACAATATACATAATCATTGTCGAATACATAAATAACGTAAAATTAAAATGAACATATCGATTATATAATATTCAATTATATAATCAAATATAAAAATATTGAGATACATATGTGTGTATAAATTATTAATAAAACACGCTGAGCGATGTAATAAATTCGAAGTGTATATGTAGCTTTGTTAGAGTAATTTTTAATGTTTCGGAAAATACGTTTATATCTCTACCGCAAAAGGTTTAATGCAGAATTTTTATTTTTGCCGTTATATTTTTTTAATGATTATTATCGCGTTTTCTGACTTAATTTAATTTCAAAATAATATTTTTCACGTAAAACATTCCTTCGTTAAAACAACAACATTTGTGTTTTTTGCGCGCTCCCAGAGCTGTGCGTTTAATAATGAAAAATAGTTTCTGTACACACGCGCTCTACGTATTTCTATTTACAGTATGTGTTTTTAAAATAGCTTTCATTAATGTTCTCTCTTACATCTCCAATGTGTTGTGAAAGGTAACGATGAGATGTGGGGATTATAGAGGGGATGTGATCTCGCGCGTATTTTAAATAAATATAATATGACATGATTTCTCGATGATTTCACCCTAATTGTTACATGTAACTATTACACACGTTATACGTAAAATTTGTATTTCTGTTTCTTTATTTGCAAATAATCTAGCGTAAACGACGCGAAAACCAACGAAGAATATTTACCACGGGACGTGAGCAGGTCGAGTGGTTCGCTTTTTTTCTACAGATATTGCACGTGTACGTAATGTCCTGCCGAGCTTCTTTCGTGAGTACGAGAAAAAACGTGACTGCTTTTCCCAACAGTTTCATCGAGCAGCAACGCTTTTTCCGTAGACTCGGCGTTTTTGGTATAACGACTCTAAAATAAAATAAAAATCAAACATTGTTAAAATCTTTTCTCTCTTTCTCTCTCTCTCTCTCTCTCTCTCTCTCTCTCTCTAATTATAAATATATCTACATCGAGCGAGCGGAATACGCTCGTGAAATGATGATCGCGTGGATGCGATGTGACGATAATTTAGAAATAAGTACTTTGTAAAATTACTGCGGTATACGTAAAATACGTAATATGCACGTCTCTACTTCTTGTTCTCTCGAAATGTTTTCTCTTTTTTTTTTTTTTTTATTCAACGTTGAACGAGAACGGCAATGCGACGTTTCGAGAAAGCCCGTCGTCTTTTTGAATGTAATTTTGTTTTGTGATTTTTTTTCTGTTTTTTTTTTTTTTTTTTTTTTTTTTTTTTTCATTTCAAACATAGATTCCTACGCGAAATATTGCATATCGTCGGAAATATCTTGAATGTTTCGCGTTTTCACACATTTCTCGAACGGAAATTCTCACAGTTTCTCCTCGCGATCTTTGCATTGCTCGTGTAAGTTGGAATTATCGATCGCGTGAGATTCTCTGCAACAATCTGCCTCCCTTCCTCCTTCCGCCTCCTCCTTTCGGAGTTCGACGCTCCGCGTCGTCAATTCTTCTTCGACAGTTCCTCGAAGAAGGCCTCGATGGGCAACGTCGGCTCGTCCGTGCTGATCTTGAAGTGCGAGGAAACGATCCTGCTCTCCGGCGAGACCGCCTTGAACATACCGGGCTTGTCGTAGAGCGCGGATGCGGAACTCGTCAGATCCGCCACGCTCTGCGACTGCTTGGCAAGCAGTTCCTCCTCGTCGGAAGGCAACTCGAACTTCGTCACCGTCTCCGTCGCGGCTTCCGGATCTTTCTCACGGGACGCGTTCGCCGTCTTAGTTTCTTCGCGGGGAACTTCCGGGAGCTTCTCGACTCGATGCGCGAGCGCGTCGTTGGAGATGAGCTCGCGATCGGAGCTATCGACCGCAGCGGTCGTCGCATCGATCGGCGCCGTTTCGATCTTCTCCTCGTTTTCTCGAGAAGCAATTTTCTCCATCGAGTTCTCGTTTTTGCTCTCTTGCGCGCCGAGTTTCACGGGAAGGTCGTTCGTCTCCCCTTTCTCGTTGACGATCTCGTTGCCCACTAGACGAACGGTCGACGAGGCGGCGGTCGTCATGGCCGAGTAGAAACTGGTTTCCTCGGCGGCCATTTCCGTAGGCTCTTCCTGCCGCTTGCTGTCCGGATACGCCGTGGACACCTCCTTGTGCGACAGTCTGCTCTTCATAACCGGTCGTCTCCGTATCGTCGACGAGTACACGTTTTCCGGCCGCGTCGAGCTCTGCCTGGCGTTAACCTGGGCCGAGCCCTGCGCCGAACCCCGCGCGTCGCCGTTAGCTTGAGATCGAACTGAACTGGCCGTGGTGGACGTGATTCTGCTTCGATAGACGTTGCTGCTGATCGGTCGTCTCTTCGGCACGAACCTGTTGCTCTTCTCGGTCGTCGAGGACGCGCTTTCGTCCGAGATTCGTTCGTGATCCCTGGCGACAGGTGACGACGTGGTGGTTCGATAGTTCACTCTGGAGACGTACTTGTACCTACCCGTGGTCTCTCTCACGTTATCGCCCGATTGGATCTGTTGCTGTTGATTCTTCGCGCTCGACGAGCCTCTCTGTTTGGGATGGGGATTTCGCGTCGATGTTTCGCCGGAGTTCGTTGGCGCGGACTCCGTTGTCGAGGCTTGAGATAATCTGCTCTTGTAATCCAATCGACTCTTGTAATCCTTGACGCTGAAGCGCGGTCTCGTGGCGTTGCCGTATCTCAACGGGCGGCCGATCTTGTGGGATCGCAACGTGGAGGAGATAACCTGAGCGACGGCCTCCGTAGTAGGTGACGGTGTGGTGGTTGTTGTCGTTGTAGTCGTGGTCGTCGGCGCTGTTGTGGTCGCGCGATCGTAGTAATTCCCGTCGGTTTTCACGTACAGGTCCTCGAGCGGTATGCCGGTGACAACATTGGCGTTCTGCTGACGAGTATCGACCACGCTGTAGTCCTCGATCTTGTCACGGCTGATTTCGGTCAAGTATTCCGCTTGAACCGGCGCCACGGTGCCGTTCTCCTCGTGATTCTCGCGATGTTCCTCGTTCTGCTGCGACGAATAATCATAATACTGATTAAACGGCTCGCTCGTCGGGTACTGCTCCCTCACGTGACTCGTCCCGTACACGCTCGGCTGATTTGTCGCGAACTGGTTGTTCTGCTCCTCAACGTAACTCGGCGCGGACTCCGTCGTCTGGAAGTTTTGCGAGATGTGCGCGTTCTCCGTGACGACCTGCGTGTCGAAGGGCTCCTCGTGGCTCACTCGGGTTCGATGACCGGGTCGTTTTCTGTTTCCTCGCTTCTCCGCGTTGTCGTTGTAGCTCGCCTGAGTGGGTTTTACTCGTCTTCTTCGCGAGTCGTATTGACTGTGCGCTTCCTCCCGGTTGTATTTGAGGAAGTCCAAGTCTTCAACGCCGTGGGACTCTGTGACGGGCGGCTCCTGCGTGGTCGTTGTCGTCGTCGTCGTCGTCGTCGGCTTTCTTCGTCGACCCGGCGCGCCCGGACGACGAGTTCTGGGTTTCTGCGTCGCCGGCAGAGTTTGCGTCTCCGGCGCCACCGTCGTCTGAATCGGCACTTCCTCCGAGTAAAGACCGAACGAGGACGGAACGGACGTCTCCGGCGACTGACTCGGCGGTTCCGTCGGCGAAACGTCGGCGTACGCGACGGTCGTGGGTTTCTTGCGACGTTGCGGATCACGCGAAGACGATTTCTGCGGACGATACGGTCTCGTCTCGATTTGCGGCTCGCGATAATCGACCTGTTGCTCCTGGTACTCGTTCTGGTAGTTTTGCTGGTATTGATAATTGTGGTTCACGTGGTCCTCCGGGTTCTGAGGTATCTACAACAAACGTTTTCAAATCCCGTCACTCGTGGAAAAATCAACGATAATTTTTTATATTACATAAGAGAGTTCGATTATAAGTTTTTCTCAATTTGACAATTTAATTCATTTTTTTTTTTTTTTTTTTTATCAGTTTGATTGATCGTAAGAATGATTCGCCGCGCGAGAGATGTGATACGTTAAAGTTTTTTCTTGCGAAAGAAATATTTTATAAACTGAGATTGGTCTATCTGACCATTCATCATCGTTACCTCGCACGTGAGTTTGTTTCATTCGTCATTTAAACTTTATAATAAATGATAAAGTAAAGTATATTTATATATAAATATAAAATATATTAAATATATTTATATTTACATAAAATATATTAAATATAAAATATATTTATATAAACCTGAGGTTGGAGTCTCAGTTGCTCGAGGTTGTAAATATCCGGCTGCGACACCGGGACGTCAACAGCCGTGGTGACTTGCGGCTCGAACTGCGCCAGTTGAATCGTGTACGGCATCTCGCCCGAGATCTTGACGAGTTCCTGTGACTGATTCTTCGCGGATTCCGCGGCCAGTCTGGCCGCCTCTTCTTCCTCCTTCTCCTGCTGCAGAAGCTGATTCAGCTCTTCCTGTCGTTTCTTCAGCTCCTCCTGCTGCTGCTGCTCGATCTCCAGTTTCTGCTGACGTTCCTGCTCCGCCAGTCTCTCGCGATCGCGCTGCAGCAACTGTTGCTGAAGCAGAAACTGTTGCTCGTTGAAATGTTTCAACGAGATAGTCTCGGGCGTTTCGTAATCCGGTATCGCCGTCGGTTGCTGGTAAACCTCAACGGGCTCGAAGGTATTCTGCGGTCTGTGGTAGCCGATCTTCGGCACCTGCGTGATCTGATTTTGATTCGCGACGTCCTGGTTGAATTTGCTCGGCGGATTCTCACGCGGCAGCACCTCGTTGATGTCGGAAGTGTATTTGCTCTTGGGCCACGTGGGCGGCGTCAGATCCTGATGCTCCGACACGTAGTAAGTACTCGTCGTTCTGGAATTGGGCGTTTCCGTGCGAGCGCCTTTTTCCTGTTGTTTGTTCCGAGTGCTCGGATCCGGACGCTTATTGTAGTCTTCCACAATAGCGTCGTTCTGATCATATTTGTTGGGATTGCGCGTGACCGCGGTGGTGGGTGGCAGCGTCGACGAGGACGTGTAGACCGCGGGCGGCAATAGGGTCTCGTACGGCAACGAGGGTCGGAAGTTGTACGAGTTGTACGTATCGGACGGCGTCACGTAGCTGATCTCGTGACTCTCGTGCACGAGGAATGCGGGATCTCTCTCGTAAGTGGACTTGAAGTGACCCGGATGATTCACCTGGCTGTAGAAGTTCCCGCTGTTCGCCGAGTTCAGGATCTGGGCGCTGTGCGACTGCGGCTGCTGGTATCGGTCGGTGTAGGCGTCGTTGCCGATCCTCTGCTTGCCGAAATCGCCCGGAACTTGGGCGCCCGGCGGCTGGAAGTACGGTTTCGCGTTGTTGTTCGACACCTTCAGCGACTCGAACGGCTTCGCCTGATGGCGCGGGGGTTGCAGAGACTGCGGCATCGCGAACGGCGGCACGTACGGACGATTCGTGCTGGACGCGTAGTTCTTGATGAAGTAAGTTCCCGCTCGCACCGAGTCCGACGGCTGCTGAATGATGTCCTCGTGCGCCGGGGCGTATTGCGGTTGTCTGAGAAAACTGCCGCTGTCGCGCAAGATCGGTTTTCGATGTTGGTTCAGCTCGAAGCGATACGCGTCCTTCGGAGGCGGTATCAGAAACGTGTACTCTCTGGTCTCCGTGGCCACGTGCTTGCTCGACGTCTTGGTTTCGCCGCGCGCCTTCGTCGCCGCGTGACCGAACACCGAAAAACTGCCGAGTATGCTCGGCGGACTGTACTCGTGAATCGGCGGTTTGCCCTTTCGCGGCGGTTTAAGTTTCTCCGAGGCCGCCATGTGCTCCTGGAACTTGCTCAGAACCGGATGCACCTGAACGTTTTTCTCCAGATGACTCGACGGCGACACGTTCGTGCCGATCGTTTCCTCGTAGGAAGTGGTCAGGGGCCGCCATCCGTTTGCGATCATCGACGATCGTGTCGATGGCTGCGAAATAAATTTGTGTCGTTTTTTTTTTTTATTCCCCAATGGATAAAACTTGTACAAAATGTATTCGATCGATAAATTTCTCGAGTGTATTTTTTTATTTATTTTACGCGCGCGCGCGCGCGCGATATATAACTTTAATTTCAATTCATCCCAAGTGCGTATACATATTGCGTTCGGAAAACTTGTTACATAGTCTTGAGAGTAAAGCTCTCTCGCGTGTGTGTATGTGCGCGCGCGCGTTTTCTATATACGGTACATCAAACAACTTTCGTTCGCGCTAAAACGACGACAACTCTACGGTAACGCGAGACTCGAACTTCCTGAAGAGGTTAATGGAATGGTTCCTGTTCCAGTTTCACCGCGATAAAGGTCCGAGAAAATTGTAAGTGAGACTATTATTCCCCTCTCGTTGGGATCGTAAGTCGCGGTAATCAGAAAATAAATGCGATTCTCCGGGAACACAATGTCTCTCGAATAACTTTCTAAGCCCGTTAAATTATGAAATTCAACTCGACACGCGCGTCGAGATTCCTTAATAGAGCGCGCGGGGTAAACATCGAAATCCCAGCGATTTCGCCCGGAATGTTTTCCTCCAAAACGGATAGTTGAGCGCGTCTTTTATGGGCGCTCGTAAAATAAACGGAATAGGCCTTAGATACAGCCAATACTATTTTCCGGTGTGACTCTCTGATTTATTCAGTTCTCGGGAGGCAGTAAATCGAAATCCTCGCGCGCGTTTTCGAGAGCATAAAGTCGTGCGAAACGTCAAACGAAATCACGAAAACCGAGAGAAAGAGAGAGTCCGGCGCGGTGGACTTACGCAACAATAAAATAGCGTCAATAAAGCATCAAATGCACGAGAGCAGAGAGTTGTGCGCGCGCGTTAGTATTTCAACGACGCGTTCTCCGAATTCAGGGACAATTTTTCGCTACGAGCGGTTTCGACGACGACCGCTCGTCGCAACTTTCTAACATTTAGACGTTAAAAGTCTTGACAATGAAACGTCAAATTGCAGGAAAGTGAATTTGCACGCCCCATTTTATCGCAAAATATATCATTATTAAGGAGAGACGTTCTCATATATTTAACAATAATAAATTATATATGAAAAATTACAATAAATTATGTATTATTTTAATAAATTATTTTATTACAGAGGATATATATTTTGAAGATCATGTAAAACTTTTCACATTACTTACGGCGTTAACGTCAGCGCGATCTATCGATACGGTAATCGCATCTGTGGCGACGAACCACCACGTTGTTAGAATACCTGTGTAAACAAATACAAACACATTGAAAGCTTCGTTGCGCTCGATTAACATCAGAAACGTTGCTGCAATTTGTGCACAAACGGCACGGTGTACTTACAATTTATTAGTAGCACCGACGGCATTGTGGCAGACCATGAGGTCATTTATCCGCTAATTCTGCAACAGAAAAACCAAATTGGTTCGTTAGCAATAATTTTACGCGAAACTTCATCGCGAAAAATCACTACAATACACAATTTGAATTAAAAGACTAATTTAATGAGAGAGAAGTATCGAACTTCGAAGAGAAGAACTTTGCTTCTTCTTTTCGCGCGATGCGGAGCTTTGCTTTGAAAAATGGCGCCTATCAACGCATCTGAGATACAAGTAGAACAACCGGCGCGTACTCATACTTTATCCCGCATCATGGTGAATTAACTATTAAAACACGAGCGCGAGAGAAAAGTGTGCACAACGTATCGTGCGCGGAGAAAGGAAGGATAGAAAGCGTCGTGCATCTATCATAATCTCGCGGTTGGTTTCCGTGCTGTTTTCTCATTTTTAAATCGCGGTAATAGCGAAATCCACGAACGAGGGAGGATTTCTCTTTTTTTTTACGATCGCGTTTGCCGTAATGATACGCGGACATCTTTTGTGTAAAAAATAAAAAAAAAAAAAAAAAAAAAAACGGCGCTTTCGTGTAAATAGCCGCCAGATTTCGCGATTTTTTTCTAAACGACTTTTCGGTTCAGTATCGATTGTGTAGCGCGACACAGATTTTTTTTTTGTTTTTTATCGGCAAGCGTAAAAGTTTCGCGACAAAAGAACCGCGCGCGCACACGAATCGGGATATTATAAAGTTCTTAATATTCATGCAAGTAACACAGTTGAATTGCTAACCATCTCGTTATTAGCGCAATGTTTGACGTAATGGATGGAAACGCGCCGGATTATGAAAATCGTAATGTAAATTTGAGACATGGTTGTTGTTTACGATGCCGCTAAACTTTTCGCAACTTTGCCGCATATATAATGTACGGCGCGTACGTAACGCGCGTATATAAACATAAACGAAATAAATGACGAAAATTGCAAACGAGACGCGACAGCGTGATATTTCGGTGAGTGATATTCAGCGCTACCTAGCAACTTTGTTTCGCAAATCTAAAAAAAAAAAAAAAAACAAAAACAAAACAAAACAAAATAAAAAAAAGGAGAAACAATAGTATTATGTAAAATAGTAAAAGCCAGGCGAAAAAATTTGCGATGCAAAGAGAGATACACTTTCTCTTCATTTATTAAGCGTACGGGGGATGTGCAAATTGTTGGGTTCTGCGTAGGTATTGCTTTTTCTTTCTTTTTTTTTCTTTTTTTTTTTGTATTATCATACGAAGGAAAGTCTCCCGTTAGGAAACCGGAGAGAGAACAAGCGAGGAGCGGGATTTAGTGATGCGTTTCGCGCGAACACGCTATTCTCACCCAGATCGAAATTTCATTTAATCGATAGCGGGCGCATTAAATAACCCGAACCCTAGAAATTAGTCCGCGCAACGGAGTTCAATTCAATTGGCTGGCGCGAAGCCCATCGTCGATTTCGAACGGTTAATTATGAAGCTTTAAGCGATATGCGATCTCGCGCTCGCAGCCGCACGAAAATTGAACACAAAACCGATATATTTATTTTATCTCGCATAATCGTCGCGCGAATATTCGGCAATTCCGCGCGCGGGTCTTATATTTCACACGCGCAATTCCCGCTGATTATTTCCGCGCCGTGTCCGAATGTCATTCCTCAAATTCGCGACAGATTTAATACTAAATTATTGCGTAACATTTACGAAGCGGCTTGTGGCTTGGTTTGTGTGCGGGACTAAGTAACCGAGAGGTCCAAAGGTTCAAATCCGGCTGAGTCGATTGACTCGAATGTTTAAAGGTCGCTCTCTCTCTTTCTCTTTCGGTGAGCCGGCAACTCACCGAAATGTACATACATCTGTCATGGGATTTCTCTAAAATGCAATTGTTTACATACACTTCTGGCGGTTCGCAGCCTCCCTAAAATTGTAGGTATCTTATTACATACTCTAAATCCGCATGAGAGTGTGAAAAAAAAGATGCCATAATTTCTATTAGTTAATAACACTAATGATGCAATTGGCTTTGTCATACTGACCTATCCTATCGTACTTAAGCCCCTTGCACAATGGACGCAATAGCGATAGCGATAGAAATATATAACACCAGTTTTAAAGAGTTTATATTTATAAATAACGGTGGGAACAGCGGAATCTGACGTACAAAAATACACATGTATCAATGCAGATCAGAAAACAGAATAAGCAATAACGATAAAATTTCCGACGAGTTGGAATTCTGTGTCTATTGCTTATCGCTGTCCACTATTCCCTCGCATTGTGCGAGAGCTTTTATAGGAATCTGATGAGAATTATATGTCTGAAGTGTTTATATCAATGAAAAATACTAGCTAAGAGGATCAAAACATTATTATTATTATTTTTTTTTTTATTTACAAATGGTTATTTGAATTATTAAACGTGGCGTATTGTGTAACGTGACATTTTTGCTTGGGATTCTATAATAAAAACAACGACCACTGCTCTTCTCGTGCACGAGATAAATAACGTGTTTTACTGTGTTTTGAATTTCGGAATAAAATTTTCCGGAAGCTTCATATTCCTCGCCAACTCCATATTTAAAACCGCGCGCGTGTTTTTGTGTTTCTCTTTTCTCGTTTTTTTTTTTTTTGTTTTTGTTTTATTTAGAAGACAGATGTGCTACACAGAGGTTCGAAATGCAAACAAGTCAGTCGCGCGATCATGATCGCCGCGCTTGCTCGCGAACGGAGTGCCCACGTACAACGTCGCACGTTTGGTGCTGCCACCTCCAGAGAGAGACGGAGTTGCGGCAACACAGAAATCGATAGAGCCCGGTAGTTGCATTTAAATTTCAAGCCGGTTTCCGGATGAATTAATTATAAACGTTACCTTTTCCCCCACTCAAGTCTCTCCCGAAGGAATTGATGCTTCTAGCGGTTGGGCATGATGAATAGAATTTGGGCTTTTATAAATCGGAATGCGGTGCGAATGCGGTCCTCATTTTTTTTTTTTTTTCGTTGTCAATTGTCTCTTACGTTTCGATCCGTATATATAACCGAGAAGAGAAGTTGCGAAGCGAAGAAGCCCATTTTCCTTCGGACTGTTTTGCATAATCAAATAAAACGTTGAGAGAGATATTTCTCGTGTTTCACGACTGTTTGGGAAGAAAAATCTCTGGGATAATGCGTACCGAGTTTTATGAAAAATATACGACGGAATGTATGATGAAGGCGATTAGGCGCAATGTTATACGGTTCGGCAAACTGCGTGCGAGAAATAACAATTGCACGAGAGAAATTATCTCGGTTCGCGTTAAGTTAAATGAAATTTTTATATATATATACGAGAGAGGCGCATATGTATTTATAGCAAGAATAATTTTTTTTTTTATCATTCCGCGCGGAATCCGATTAAAATCTGATTGAAATGCGCGAGGAAATTCGCGAAAACACGTTGCTGCTGATTTCTCCGCGTATTTTCCGCAATTGCCGCATACGATTTCATACATGGAAAAATTGCCTCCTACTTTCTTCGTTGTATCAGGAAAAACTTTGAACAAGATCCACTCTTTAGAATATGCTTGAAAAAATCCATTTGTAAGATAGAGACAATAAATGTAACAACAGAACGCGATATTGCAATTTAACTCGATATAATTTTGTTTTTGAATCGCGCGTCTCACGCTTCGAGAATGAATTTGTATACGATTTGTTTGTGTGAAAAAAAAAACCATCGTTTCTTTATTCTCCAAGTATTTGGGACGACAGTTTAGCTCTTTGTTTCTATGCTAATTTTCTCACCTAGATCGAGCGACCTTGAGACGCGGCGCGCGTTTTAAAATCGATTTCCAAACGCCTGGAATGCGCTTTCCATGATCTTTCGCAATCCGAGGCAGCTGCGCTTGTGAATCACTCATTCCGTAATGTGAGAAACGTTGCACAAAGCAACTTCGATGACTTTTATTGCCATTATCAATTTCTTTCTCACGGATGTTTCTCCGACAATCCCACGCGTCCACGCCCGGGCATTGGAGCGCGCTTCACGTGCTTATGGAATGCCACTGCTATGGCAAATGCTCCGCAGCTCAAACGATGCAAGTGCATTATACTGGTAAAAAGCGTGACGGGCAAGAGTAGCCTTTTAACATTAATGGATTGAAATTTGCTTTATGCGCGCGCGCGCGCGCCTCTTTAACAAGGATCCGAAGGGACGCGCCTCTGTACGACATGATATTTATCCACCAATGGAGTGCCGTGGGTGCTCGTTTCAAAGCAGAGCTAAATCGCGTTTAATATATCGTCCACCGGAAAAAAGAGACCTCCAGCCATAGTGTGTTAACTCGGAGCGCGAGCGCACATACACACACACACACACACACACATATACACATACCTCTTCTTATAGAAGATACATAGCTCGATAATGGTAGAGTTCAAGATTTCGTTCCTTTCTCATTTTTCTTCCAATTACCGGTGGAAGGAAAACTATTAAAGAAACTCTCAATTCTAGCTCTCTACCATTTCACCGAGCTGTGTTCTAAATTGCTAAATTTTCTGATGTTTTACTTCGTTTCGTTCGCGTACGTACACGTAAAGTCAACTCCGCAAGAACAGAGTAAAACTCGAAATTTCTAATTTTAACACTTTTAGAATTTATATAGCTACTTATTATTCTTTTTTTTTTTTTAAACTATGAAAGCAATTTTCATAAAATTGTCACATAAATTGATTCTCACAAAAAACTGTGAACGTATTAACGCTATTAGAACTATCAAAATGGTGAACACAATGACTTTCTGCTTTGTAATTTCTTGTAAAAAAAACTATTAAAAATTCTCTAACAAAATTTTCAAAAATGTTTCGTGACTTTGCAATCAAATTGATCGCATAAATCGCATTTTTTCTCTTTTATCTCTTTTCAAAGACATGTCTGCGTATGTGTCTACGTATGTGTGCACGTGCGAACAGATTAAATATTTCAAAACCTCACGGTTTCACTACATACGTTTATTATAAACGTTCTCGTGATAAATGTCTCGATTTTTTCGCACCGGCGAGAGATACCGGTAAGCCAGCGAGCAGCCGGTCTGGACTGGGTGCGCGCGTTTGCTGCGCGGGTCAGTGCACGATAACATTTCAGAGAGGCCGTGCTTCATTTTTCTCGCGAATATACGCGCCCGATCTCACGAAAGGGTTACGCTCTGGTTCGCCTGGCCTTTCGCTTTCCACTTGGCGCTCGAGGTGGAAACGGGACCCCACGCATTAATTGACAATTACTTGAAAGCCGCGCAAAATCTGAATCTCTCGCGTTTAACGCGCACATCGGGCTCAGAGCAAACATTTAAAGCGAGAATAGTAAAACACCTTCTGTGTTGTGCGAGAGCGGGAGGAGATGACGTTATTACCGTGCGGTTATTGGTGGGCGAATAAGAGTTGACGTGTTAATCTGCGCTGATTGCAACTGCGGTTCGAGCTGTTGTGGTTTGATTCGATTTTTGCGAAAACCCCGCAATTACCGACGATGACGGGGCGCTTTTGTACATTCGATTCTCTCTCTTTTGCGATGTAAAAAAAAAAAAAAAAAAAATTCTTCGTACCGGATTTTCGATGTGCGCGTGTGGGAAGATATAATTGCAGCGAGAGAAAACTCTTTACGCGCGGTGATATTAGTAAAACATCAATAAGAGTTCAAGCGTGCACTGAGAGATAAGGCTGTTGCAAAACACTTCGCTTCCGGATTGCTCTCCGGAAAAGATAAACCGGCCGGTGGTTAAGTATGATGACACGGGAAAAGATAAATTGGACGCGCGTAATGGCCGAGCCGCGTTGCGCTGTTTTTATACGACGATGAAATCCGTCTGAACCCATTGTGCGACCGGTCGCTCTTCGAGCAACCGTCGTCTTTCTCTCTCTCGCGCGCGCGAAATCTGTATTTTCGCGTGCACGCGTGCAAAACGAGCGATATAGGCTCTCGGGTGTCGCAACGATGAGCCCGAAGAGACGAGATTTCCCAAGACCACCTCACGTGTATGAATCCGTAGGAGAGAGAGAGAAGAGAGAGAGAGGGAAATCTTCGTTGTAACAATGACGAGCAGCGTTCGATGTCTTATTTGAGATAACGGTATCTCCTTCGTCGCGCATGGCGGCGCCTGAACGCGTGCACGGTATCCCGCACACTCGTTTGTCAGAACAGATGGAAGATTAATGAGACTGAGTAAGACAGAGATGAAGTAATTAAGCCTTCGCGCGCGGTGGCGTCGCGTCGCCGAAAACGAGTTCTCGCAACGGCTCCCTGCAATCAAAAATTTGAAAGCGCGCAATTAAGCGCCGAGCACGAGCTTGCTATCGGAGGAAGCGCGTCCAAAAATATCCGTGAATTTAAACTGAAGTTTCTTTCACCGTTTGTAAAGGGATCTCAACTTCTTCTTCTTCTTCTTCTTCCGGAACAAGGGCGGGAGAATATACGAAAACTTCGACGAAATTTTTTGACAAAACTACGCGCGACTGTATTATCTTCGTCTTGAATAAAACTAATTTGTCTTTGCGCGCGCGCGGAGTACAATGTAATTCTTATTACTCTCTTTAACGTTTCGCTGTACTTCTGGTAAATTGTTCGCCCGCTCTAATTACATAAAGAGCAGCTCATTTTAGCGATGACGTAACAATGCGCGTGGAAAAAAAAAGTCATGGGAACAATGCGAGGAGGACATTTCCGTTTTGTGTATATAATATCGAGTTACACACACACACGGAAAAGGAGGAGGGGAATGCGTTAACGAGCAAATAACAGATTGCAAACTTGACGACAAACTTAAGACTTTGTGAACTATCCGAAGGATTTCAGGGCAGCTACACAATATAAGAAGTTCGCGTTTCTCTCTCGAATAGGATACTTTCACTGTAACACGCGCGACAGATACCCCGGTAAAATGATATACACAAACGAGCCTTAATGTTAACGTTGCTCGTTACCGGAAAGTTTCGTTGCTTGTTCTAGAAAAGTGAAAGGGGAAGTTGTTTCTTACGTGTCTGCGCGCACGCGTGAGATAACGCAAATGTCAAACAAGTGTAATGTAATTCGATAAGACGCAAGTCAGCAATGCTGCAGATCGAACAACGCGTTGGCGAGTGTTAGATAACCGAGTGGTATCTTTCTGTCGCAAGAATTATTTCTTACAATACTGGCACAACACTACGCTATTATTATATATATTTTTTTTAACGTGTTGTGTCAGTGAATACAAACTGTCACCGTGATGACAGCTAGTATATATATTTTTTTTTGTTTTACAAATCATATAAAAGGTCAATGACCTTTAACGAAAGATCACACACATATAAGAGATGTCAGAAATAACGCATGAAAATCAAAATAAAAAAATAATGAGAGGGAAAAGTGGAAAAACAACACGTGACTAAAGTCACGTGGCAGGGAAAAGAATTTAAAAAAATATTATATATACTATATATAATATTCTATATCTATATATAATACACAAACACATATAATATATATATATATATACATATATACCGTATTTACGTGAAAAAAGTCAGTGACCCCACCGCGCACGCGTGGCCGAGGTCAATAACCCCACCAAGGCCGCGCGGCCGAGGTCAGTGACCCCGCCAAGGCCGCGCGGCAGAGGTCAGTGACCCCGCCAAGGCCGCGCGGCAGAGGTCAGTGACCTCGCCGCGGTCACGCGACCGAGGTTAGTGACCTTACGGTAGTATGTATATAATATATATATAATATACAATATAAAGTATAATATTATAAA
>NW_018020677.1:454266-548518 GCF_002006095.1 Pseudomyrmex gracilis | reverse complement strand
TTATATAATAATATATAATATATAATATATATATAATATTATATATTATATATAATATAAATTACAGAGTCATGTTACTTTAGTCACGTGTTGGTTTTCTACTCTTTCCTGTCAAGTGACTTTACTTTAGTCACGTTTTTAATTTTCTCCACGTATACGACGAACTGTCAAAATCGCTTTTCTGTCATTATTTACTCTCTCGATCTTACCAATTCGATTCGACTCGACTCAATCAACCAACCAATAGGAAACGCGGAAAAGAGGCAACAATAGATGCGATACATTCGATATCAAAACGTGCATTTCACGGTACACATAGATGTTTTTATATAGGAGGAGGATGTGTAATTGTACCGGTGTTTTTTTTACACACGGCCTTCTTCTGAAAAAAGTAAAAAATAAATATATATGTTGTAATAAAAATCGTTTATGTTATTTATTGTATGTATTATAATAATAGTATATAATATAATATATATATAATAAACATATTATTAATACAAATAACATGTTAATAATACATTTATTATAATATATAAATAATATATTATTGGAATTATTATTAACATAAATACATTAATTTGTTATATTATGTAAATTATTGCTTTATTTCTGTCGAGATGTTGACGACGGTGTACAATTAATAGGCAGATTGCGACTTATGAATTCAGCAATATGTTCTCCAGATATGTACGAGTTCGGGGAAGTTAATTTCCGCAATTTGGCAAACTAATTTTGAATGGCCGTCAAGTTCCGCGCACGCGAACTTGATTCACAGTAAATCGGAATATACATTTGTGTCGCGTCAAAACTTGACGGCAGTTTAACTTGTAACCGGAGACCGAGTGCGCTACACACGCAGAACACGGTGATATTACACAGTTCGCGGGAGAGAACTTCCTGATCAAATAGACTAAACTCTCCTGCGGTGGATGTTACATAGATCGATGACGATACGTCACGGTTTATGTATAATTCATGCAAATGAAATTATTACATGACGTGTCGCCTTCCCTACTTGACATCGATTACCAAATGTCCCAACTTGTTTAACTCCGACAATGACGTGTTGCACAAATGAAGATCGCGGGAAAGTTTGCGGATTTTCCTCGTTTCTGTTTTTTTGCGGAAAACCGAACATTCGCGCAAAAATCGAAGAGCGTGTTAAATGTGCGAACGCGCGTTGTATTCGCTAGAAGAAACAATTTAATTGCGATACTATTTAATTGTGATTTTACCGTAAAAGAAAAAGAACCGGATCTGCTTGCAGAAAAATGGAAGAGACGCGAGGAGAGAACGCGTGACACATCGCGCGCGAGAAATCGCGATCTTGCGTAGGAGGATCGCGCAATCTGATAACGAGCGCCACCAGGATACTTCTAATTGTTTGCGTGCGCAAATCATCCTAATTAACTTTCAGTCTGTTGCGTGCGTGGGTCTTGTCCCGGTTGTAACAAATATCATTCGACAGATGCAACTCTCTGTAACACGTGCTGTTGCGATAGATCTCGTGAGATCTCCGACGCGGTGCGGTTTGGATTTTCGCACATCGTGTCTCCCGAGTACGCTCTCACTTTTTAACAACACGCCGAATCGGTTGTTGTGTATATTACTCCACGGAGAATTGCACTTTCAATGAAAAGCTATTATAATTAAAAACGTTAAAAAGTTCAATGATTGAAAACTATTTCCCGCGCGCTCTCTCTTTTTCCCCATATTGTTCACACATGTTGTTCATTTGTTCAATTTTTATTTTATTTTTAGTTTGTTAATGTCTCGCGCTTTGAAAGGATCTTCTCAGAAAGTTCGCTAATTCAATCTAATTTTTTCCTCTTTCTCTCTCTTTCTCTCCTCTGGTTTTTAATTCTTCGATTTAATCTTCGTCGGTTGAGGATGACAAATAATTACACAATGATAACGTTCAACAGATATCATGTGGAACAATATGCCAAATGACACAGCAAAATTAATTTAATACCCCCGCGTGACGTCATTCGCGAATTATACAAAGTACATAGGAGGGTGAGATCGATCGGAAAACAGTCGTACGGTTGTATTTGATGTAATTACATTTCGGACACAATGTGATTAATTACGTTCGTTGTACGATTGCTTGTTATACTTGGCTTTATTATTTAAACAAATGTGCGCGCGTGCGGTCGCAATTGAAAGTGCGCGTTAATACGGGATGTGGCGTCCGAATGTTTGTTCGTTCGTTCGTAATAATTGTTACGAGCAAAATCGAGGGGTGTCGCGCTACGTACTTGACACATTTGAGATGCGCGCGGAAAAAATGCAATTGCACTTCGATTAGTCGGCTCGGTAACTTTCGCGACTGATTTCAACGCGGGACACGAGAAAGATTCGTTGTTCTTTTACGATCGCGTCGAGTCGTATTAACGCGCACGTGGATAATTAGACGCTTCGATAAACAAATAGTTTGCTCTCGATCGCAAAGAACGCAACGTGATGAGTATCAGACAAACTTTTGACAAGTACTGTACAATTTTCGAAACAAACTAGCGTTCAAATTGACTCGATACAGACAAATGACTCGATTGCGAAAATGAAAAGACGTCTTTAACTAGCTTTCTAGTGTTAATAGGACATCACGCGAGACGTGATGAAGATGTAAATTCGTCGTGACGTGTGTGTGTGCGTGTGTGTGTGTGTGGGTAAAAGTAATGTCGGTACGATGCGCCGTGCAAAAAATACGCGCGCGAATACTCTCGATGTTGCGTGACGTATCGAGAGTAACGACGAAATCAGGAGATAGCGACGAGATCATCCGCGCGAGGAAACTACTCGATGCCTGGCCCTCGTGCAAAACGAGGTGAAGAGATATTTTTGTTCGCGGAGAGAAACGAAATGTCTCGTCGAAATTTGATGAAATCGCACTCGAGAGCAACGCGATTAATTGCATCGAACGGCTGCTCCGAGAGAGCCACCAAGTGAAACGACGAAGCATGTCCGGGACTTGTTAGAGAAAAGGAAAATGACGCGCGTTTCTTCCCTTCCCCTCTTCGCGTCTCTCGCGCGCTTTCCTCAACTAATACGTGAGATACCGGCGCGCCGATATCCCTCGTTTCCATAATCGATTATTGAGTTGCCCGACACGTTTGTCTACGTGTCAGTACTAATGACTCCGGTTTACACCGAGTGGTTTGACAGACTAGAATGCACTCTTTTAAGCTCTCGAAAAAAAATTCCTCTCGAGCAAATAATTGAACAGCGTTTAAAAAAAAATAAAAAAATCATCCACCGTGACCAAAACTATTTTCCGGTCAATTTTGTTAATTTCTTAATAGACTGTAACAAAATTCTTTGTAAAACGTGGTAGAGAACAATCCCCGGTACACAAACACATTCCTCGGCGATAATCGGAATAGTCGTGATCGCTGAGAAGTGATCTCGTTTGTTCTCTCGCTGCGCAACCGGAACTTCGCGTTCCAGAAACTCCGCGGCTCTGTTTGCAGGTAATTCTCGCAAGTCGGCGGGATCGACAATTAGACGCGGAATATAATCACGCGCGTCTTTTTCCCGGATAAATAAACGACGACGATCGGCCGGTCGTTGACGAACGAAAATTACAAGTCGGGAATTGGATCGGAGAGAGAGAGAGAGAGAGAGAAAGAGAGAGAAACGCTGATCGCGCAACAGGCTCGTGACGACGACGCGAGTCTTCCTGTCGCGAGCAAGGAAAAGATCTAGGTCGACTCTTGACGCCTAGACACGGACGCGCGATTAATATGCATACCTTACGGTCGTCGCCGATTTCTGTGGGTCGCGTCTTCAGAATGAAGAGGAGCGTATACACGTACGTCGTCATCGTCGTCGTCGTCGTCGTCGTCGCGTCGTCACAGCGGGAAAGTTTACATGACGATATTTCGAGGTGAACCCACGGCGACGTGTGTCCTCGTCGTTTTTTTTTCTTTTTTTTTTGAGGGCGAGCGACCTCGATGCGCGAGCAAAGTGCATCGCTCGCGCATGCGGCGACAAGACAAAAACGGTCGCGTGGTTCCGAACGCCGATGATGAATAATGCACAAGAAGGTTAAGTAAGATCAAACGGCGCACGCCAAACCCCCGATAATTGCGCGACGCGCCGCTTAATTGAATCGATCGTCGCTTTGAAAGCGGCACGAATCTCGCAGTGAAACCGGTTTCTCGAAACGTGCGTCATTGAGCACGTGCAACATTCGGACGGAAGGCCCTTCTCTTCTCGTTAAAGAAACAACGAGATCGATTGCGCAAAACTGTCCGCGAGCAGAAAAACAAAATCGTTGTAATCGCGGAACGACGCGGAAAGTAATCGATAATAATCGGAACACAAAAATCGCGATTAATTATTGATCTCACCGCGCGCGATTATTATTATTATCATGCGTGTTACAATGTCTTGTTGTGTAACAACTCGCGCTAGGCTAAAAACGAAAATATAACATATGGAAATAGTCGCGCGCTACTTTCTCGCATTGTAACACACATGCGTCGGAAAAAGTGGAATCATTTTCGTCTTCCACTTCTCGCCAAACTCGAGGACAATAGGTCGCGCGCGCGCGGCGATCCGTTCTCTCTCACGAAATTACACGTAACACACTTTGCTCGCGTTATGTGTGTATGTGGGTTTTTTTTTTTTTTTTTTGTAACTTCTGAGAATTCACGTAACGTTATTACGTTTGAAATTCACAGAGGATGCGTCGCTCTCGATCTAATTGGAATAATACGCCGTCGTGTGCTTTTATGAACATCCAGTTCGCGCGATACATTATTCTCTCCGTGTGTGTGTGTGTGTGTATGTGTGTGTGTGTACACACACTAGATTATTACGTTAAAATATTCAGCGCAATGAAAGCGGTGAATTTTCTTCTTCCGAGTCGTATTGAAATCTCTTTCTCATTCGAGAAGGAAAAATATTATATGCAGCTCCGCAAGAAAATCTTAAAAATAGTCAAAAATCTCGCTCGCGTTATGGATTATCAACGTCTCGCTTCGAAAGAGACTGAAATAGGATTTCCTTTCTCGTGCGCGAGGATATCTCTTATATACGTTGCTTGATATATGACGTTACTTCGGGCTCGCGTTTCGACTTCGCGGAAGTTTTCGCGGCTCGTCCGTCTTTCGCATCCGTCGATTGTATCGGAAGGAGATAGCTACTAGAGGAAAAACGAAAAACTTTCTTCGCTTTGAGAAGTGCGCACCCGTTTCTCACACACACACGAGAAAAAGAGAGAGAGAGAGAGAGAGACCCACGTGCGGTCTCGCACGTTCCGAGCACGCCACGGCAACACGCAAAGGCGAATTTTCGCTTAGAGACGGGAGAAAAACCTGTCGAGCACGAACGGATTCTTTAACGCGCTCTTGCTCGTGCGCATATACGTACGTGTAAGAGTTAACGAACACGTAGCAAGTTTATTCCCGCCACGTTCCGCTACGTCGCAAACTCCGTACGTAGACTTACGGTTTCGGAAGTTGCGTTTTCCGCGCGGACCTCGACCTGTCCGCGAGGAATCGTTCGATCGAGCGAGGAATCGTGCCACTTCGAGACGGTGTTACCGCGAGGCACCAGTTCGTCGTGCGCTTTAGAAAAAGCTATTGGCTTTTTGTGGAAGAGAAACTAAAAAAATCTGTACACGCGAATCGTCAATAATTTTCCATATTCCCCGAATTTTCGCGGAAAAACAGTCTCGGCGTAAAATTACACCGCCGGGAAAATCGACAATTATCCACTTTTCCCATCCGCAGAGGAAACGGTCTCGAAACATGATTGATGGCAATTCGAGCGGTTCTAAGTACAACAACATTGGAAAGTTCTTCATTGTGCAAAAATTCGTGTCGCGCCACTAATTCGAGTAATAGCGTCCACTGACACTGTTACGTGACTGTTCTGGCACACACGGCGCGGCATATGTGTGATTAAAATACGGCATGCGATCGGCGGCGTGGCGAAGCAGACGCGTCGCGTTCGAAAACGACGTATCATATTTTCTATTCGTTCTCGAAAGAGAGAGAGAAAGAGAGAGAGAGAGAGCGTTAGGAGAGAAAGACGCGATAATGATTTTAAATGACGGTAGGTTCGATTTATGAAAGCGACGATCGCGCGGCTGCGGCCTGAATACAAGAAATGAAATTGTGTTGCTTTTCACTCTTCTTCTCTTCTTTCTTTCTCTTTCTCTCTCTCCTTTCTCGTCACATTCGTCGTCGAGAAGAGATGATATCCCGCGGTCTCGAGTAATAGAAAGTAGTGCTGTTGGAAATCAATTCGCGCGCCGAGAGAGAGAGAGAGAGAGAGAAGGAAGCAGGTCAGTTAGCCGGCGATGTATTACCGGCGGCGTTAAATTTGGGCAAACTGCATGAATTTTGAATTCACTCGAATAATATCCGAAAATCGATTCCGCCGCGGCCGTCCGGTCGTTATTAGCGCTCCGACGGAGACCGTTGATTCGGAACTTTATAGAAACGAGCCGGTAGTTGGACTATACGCGCGCAACGCCCTATTTTCCCACGTCACACGTTCGATACGTTCGCGCGAGCGTTCGCAATTTTACATCGCAAAAATTGCGCCCGCAATCGAACCGCCAACGTTCAATAAAACAAGGTGATATCGTGTATCAAACGTGTGTTTTTTTTTTCTTCTATCTGCCGCGCGCGCAAATTATTCGCCGGATGAAAAAAAACTGAAAAACACTGTGTGTGTGTGTGTGTGTGTAAGTGCGCGCGCGTACATTTGTATATCTCTTCTCTCCCGTATCTTGTAAAAATATCGCGGTACAGCAAACGATCGAAATAAAAATTCTTCACTTATGTACGTGCTTGTATTCAATAATGCAATCGAATTAATTGTCATCGAGAGTTTCCCTCATTAGCTGTGAGAAAATAGCGACGCGTCATGACAGCTGTACGATTTATCTCCTCCAACTGTATCACACGCGCACACATCGTGAGCTCAGGAAATCGGGGACTCGTCATTATGTACCTCGAAATGTTCTACAAATCGTTCGGATATAAACGCGCTCGATTTGCTAACGCATTTTACAATGTGCGCTCTAACGACATCGTTTACCATATCGTTCCGTAAAAGTGTCACGCACTCTCAAAACGTTCCCGGTCGGAAAGAACGTTACGGAGAGGGTTAACGACCCCTCCCCCTTCTCTCCCTTCTCCTTCATTTTGTCATTGAGCAAGAAAGTGACGGGAAACCGGATGAACGACACGGCACATATTCCTCGCGTTAGGAATTGATCGACGCGACATACCGGTTTTTATAATTGCCGTTCCATTCAGCGCGCGCGCGCGCAATATCTCGCGTTATTATCTATCCATACCGACGATATTATCGGGATAATGTAACGTTCGCTCTCGGTTCGACTCCTGCGAATATCCATTCTCGCAACAAATCGGATCGTTTTCATTCGTCCCGAATGGAAGAATGGTTTGCTGATATATACGCGAAATCTCCCGCAAGGCCAAAACCCGCCAATTACCGCTATCAGACGCGCGCGGAACACACAACGAATTGATTCCCCGGAGGGCTGAAACAGATTTTAATTAAAAATTCTCGCGAAACCCGCGTACATACGTTCTCCGACGAGTCGCGAGAAGCAAGTTGAAATCCCCCTTACGGGAATTCTCTCATTGTTTAATTTATTATCACGCGTAGTAATTAAATCTTTTCTTACGGACATGTGATGTCACACTCTGGTAAGTAAATATTTGATTTGGCGTTTCTTGAAGAAAAGAAAAAAAACACGTATTTGCTCGGTGATTAGCGAGCAAAAAAAAAAAACAATAAATAAGGGCAATCTGCAAAGCAAATTTATATGATAATAAATTTTACAATGAATGACGAGTGCAAATTGCGAAGTACGCGTGAGATTCCTTAAAATAATTAAACTAATTTATTCTCGCGCGCGGGCGGAGAATTATATAAGAAGGATCTTTTCTCTCTGTTTGAACGCAATGCTCGGATATTTGTAAAGTAAAATGTATATTCACATATTTCTCAAGAGGATAAAACTGATTTCTCTTTTTTTTTTTTTTTTTCATTTCACAAATTTCTACGAGAAACGAGAGTTTTACCGTGTAGTATTTCCAACAAAAGTTTTGGACTGTATTTTGCGTGGGAACTCACTCACATCGCGCGCGCGCGCGCGCGCACCGCATTCGGGCCGATCTGTTTTCCCGGCGCTCGTCGAACTGTTCCCTTTTTCTTTTCTCTTCTCTTCCCTTCGGCATTTTTTTACGCGGGTCGGTTCATACGCTGTACGTGACATCGTCCGGTTTCGTCGTCGTTGGGCGAGGACGCGCGCGCAATTGTGATAGCGCGGCGAAAAAGCTTGCGCGCGCTCTTTTATCAGACCGGAGGGTTCAAAAAAATTTATTATTCGTTAGCGAACCCGATAACCTCCGGAGCGGGAATTTCGAGAGTTTCGGGATGCCGATGTGTGGACGACTCTCGCATACGCGCGAAAATAAAAGATGAACGAAAATTCAAACGCGCGTTTTGTTGACCCACTTGTCGTACACACTGATCGATGAAATTCGATTCTACGATCGCGCGCGCGCGCGCATTTCGGTAGGTAGGTTCTCGACGTCGATGCGCATTAAATCCCAAACAACGACGCCGGGATAAAATACGACGACCGTGTAACACAACGCGCGCCCACAACACTCGAAAAGATTTATGGAATTACAATCCTATACGCATCAATGCTTCAGTTTAGCTAGTGGAGCATCAATCGATCTCATTTTAAAATGCTTGTGCGTTTTTTGCTTTTCGATCGCGATCCGAGCGGAAAGAGATTTGTATGTCAGACCGATATACGTGTCTCCGCGACCTGGCGGATTTACAACCTAAAGGATATTGAATTCTGCATACAAATATGAGATGAAAATCTAGAATTAAAAAAAAAAACTGAAAAAGTATTTACACCAGACAATTTTTTAATTTTCTTCCGGAAACAAAGTCTGGCGCGCCAATAGACTTTTATTCTAGACTTTTTCGATTTATATATATATGCACATAGAGTATATATTCCTTTGTACCATCAGATGAAAGACCACCTTTGCGTGACGTCGTGATTTTCGTTACTCTCTTGCGTCAAATCAAATTACGCGCAGTGTTGCTCTATAAGGGGAAAAAAACCCTCGGCGAAACTCCGGTGCAAATTTGAATCAGATGCATCTCGCGAGAGTTTAGCATATTTTTGCGAGCGGACGTTCCTGCCTAATCTCGCCTCGTCCTCGCTCAATATTTGCACGAGACGTTGAACAGATGCGTGTTCGCTCTTCTCTCTCTCTCTCTCTTTTTGCTTTTAGCGGTGACAATACAGCGCGAAATGTGTAACAGTCGAACGTAACCTAGATGACCATACGTGGGAGGCGGAGAACATGACTTCCGGCATACACACGCGGCTTACACGCGCGGGGCACGTCGTCGTCTGTTATTTGCGATATAAAGTGCAACATTATCGAACGTTCTGCAGTAGAGACTATGAATTCATTCGCCGGTAGCTTCCCGTATATTTCAATGTATTTTTCTTCCGCCTCGGCCGAGTCCTCTGCTCCTCTTTCGTCCCGACCGCCGAATAAATGGTCACGATGTAAACGGCTTCTGTAAATAGAAGCGAACCGAGTGCTTTCCCGGGGATGCGCTTCTGCATCCTGAATTACGACCGATACATCTTGATCATAAATGTTTTACGCGCGATCGTAAAGAGAGAAAAAAAACTGCGATTCTTGTGTGCACATAAAGCGAGGCGCGTTGACGCGTCAACATCGCTGGAAGTCGTAAACGGCAATATAGGAAAAAAAAAAAAAATAGAGATGGAGATTCTGACGGATCGCGCACGAGACAACCCGATTTCACGATCGACACAATTTCGGCGTAATTCCAAAGTGTCGATATTTCGTCGGGACAAAATTTGTATTGACTATTAACACACCACGCGCGCGCACACACGCACACACGTTTAACGACATGATATTTTTCCTTGGAAACTTTTGCGGACGCGGTAGATAGTTAAAATTTTTAAGAGACAGTTTTCTCTCTCTCCGTGCGCTTTCGGGTCTCGACTTTGCGCTATGGAGAGGTTTATGCAGCATCATTTATTCTCAGCTATAAATTTTTGATAAGAGTTTCCGCGTCTCGGTTCTCTCTCCTGATTCCCGTGTCCCGGCGCGATTCAACGCACGAATGACAACTTTGTACAGAGTAAAGAGACGCGAGTTCTAAGACTCGCGTTTATTTTTTTTCATGTCAAGTTTTCTTCCCGCCGCCGCCGCCGCCGCCGCCACCGTCACTGTCCGCAAGACGAATGATATCAGATGCAGGATGCGGCATAGATATTAAATTCAGACCGCTGCTTCTCCTCGTCGGAGAAAATTACGAAAGCGTGTCTTTTTCCTTCGCACACACACCTCACTTCGCAACGAAACTTCCCGTTTCTATCTTCGAAATCTCTCTCCGTGCGGCGGATTTGTTTTTGTTTTTTTTTTTTTACAATAATATACGAGACAAAAACATGTACGTCACACACGCCCGTGACAACAAATCGGACAGCGAGCAAACAAAGATTCGAAAGCAAAATTATGTAACGGGTTACGCGCGATTGTGTGTGAACATTGACACACGCGATGATCGACTAAATATCCGCGAGTGTGATACGATTCGCGATATTACGTAAATTTGTGTGTGTATGTGTGTGTGTGTGTGTGCGGCGTCGCAATTTCGACGATTCAATGTTCGAAATCGATCGGCAACTTTCGGAAACGATCCTCGAAATCCTGTCGAAAACGAACCATTATTGCAGACCGTGGAGATATATTAATTACCGATAATGCATATTGTCAAAACGCTTGTCAGAGGTTTAACGCGAATATTCCAGTATACGGTCTGACCTAACGTTCCTATTATGATGATGTGTTAATGCACGAGCTAATCCGAATTTCAATAAACTCGAGTTTAATTACGTTAACATCCAAGGATAATCGACAACGGACGCGCTTTGAGCGTCGAATAATCCGAAAATATCAGAAAAAAAAAAAAAAAAAAAATGAAAATTATTTCGTTCACTTTTCGTCGGGGGCAGTTTGTCGAGATTCTCCTCGTGTCGCTCGTTATCCTCGCAAAAATTTACAAGTCAAATTGTTATTATGATTTATTTATTATTCTCACTCAAAGTATAATATGCGTTTCGATTTGCACTTGAAAAACAAAATTTACAGAGTTGCACGAATGACGATTTTTAATCGGCACGAGTAGTATGTCGCGTTCGCACGTACATCTCTCCGTAATAATTACGCGCGCAATATGATAACGCGTCTCCCTTGCGCGCGACAACACCATAAAAACACACTATTAGAGTATTAATTGCGTACTCACTTGTATGCGAGTCTCCGGTACGGATACGCTTTCGAGCGAATATCCACAGGAAATCACCACGAGAGATCGAATGAATTAAACCAGACGCGTGTAGTGCCAATCGATATATACGAGATACGGGCGTGCGCTCGCTTGCGGCTTCTCGCGCGTGAATCAAAGTGCGAATCGCGCGCGATCCGATTCCGTGCTATCGAGAGGAGGATCGCGACCGCCGTTTACCGCCTCTCTCGCGTTTACCACTCAGTCGGACTCAGCACATACTGGCTCTGACCGGCTGTCTGTTAAGCGAGTTCTCTCTCTATCTCTCTCTCTCTTTCTCCCGTGATGTGTTACCACCACGTAAAACCACTCGCGAGTGGTCCTCCCCCCCGTTGAGGTGAGCGCGACAATTCAGTGGAAGAAAGTAGGCTTCGCCTGACCCTTCTTATTCCGTGAATCGACTTCGCTATTACCTCGCCGCGAAAAAGATCGCCGATCGCCAGGTGCTTTCCACCTCGTGGAAAGTTTACGCGCGATGTTCTTTCTGTAAATAAGAAGCCGCACGCGGGAAACGCGATCTCGCCGTCTGCGAGCGCGCGCATCACGCGGAACTACAACCTAAATTTCAGATACTTGCACTTCGGAGTGACTGCGAATGTACAACATCGAGCTGGCGTGTTTGTTCCGTTTGCGAATTTTCTCTCTCTCTCTCTCTCTCTCTCTCTCTCTCTCTCTCTCTCTCTCTCAAACGAACTGCGCGTTTGTGTTTCTCGTTAAGTCGGAGGTTTATTAATGAATTCTCCGCGGTGTACTCTGCATTTATGCGAGAACGGTGGAATTTTCTTTTCGACGGATTCGCTCGCTCTGTCGCAGAGTTTTTGCAGTTTCTCTCGGCGTAATAAAAGGATATTAGGTGAAAGCAACATTTTCGATTTCGGAACAAATAATGAATCACGGTTTATTAAATCGCGTTAATTATCATTTGTTGAGTAAGAGTTTCTCACAATTCTCCTTTTCACTTCACTCAACCTTGAAACAACTTTTAAATTGATCACGAGGGATCATCACGAGGAATAATGCGATATATGAAAAAACGATCCTTCAAATTACAAACGTCATCTTCTCGTATATTCTATACATTTTTTTTGCGACGTAGCAAGTTTATTATTACTTATATTAAACGCGCCGCACACTTTTGCGAGTTTTACAAATTAAAGTCGACGGTACGAAACCAAAACTGCGGTTCTTATGCCACTTTGCGCGGCGATGTTATTCGAACATGTTACGCTAAATACAGTTATTTTACGTAATGCCAGCAAAACGGAACAGACATTGAATATTACGCGCTTTCAGCGAGCTAACTGGAAAATTAACGGTCACAGTTAATTTGCCCTTTTACCGTTTCACAACGTGTGTGACTGCCGCGTGACTTGCTCGACTTCGGATCTCACAACCCCCGTTGAATTTTCCAACGAAATAGGGTATCAAATTTGTTGAATTAAAATTTTATTCGAATTTATTTAATTTGCAATAGGAAGAGCGTGCGCTAACTTTTCTTCATTTTGCTTTTTTTTTTATTTTTTTTATTAAAGCGATGGAAAAAATTTCATTTCGAAAAGAAAGAAAGTGAGAAAGTAAATTGAAGTAGAAAATATGTCGCGGAGAGAAATAAATACGTTGTGCGGCATGTTTCGAAAAAAAAAAAAACAAAACAAAAAAAACCGAGCCGGATACATCATTGCGAAAGTTCGATTCTCCGACGAATCGCTCGAATGTGACAAGATAATCGGTGTAAATCAGCGTGCGAGTGAGGTGCTCGACAGACCACGCTGATATCCAGCCTCGGAAAGTCGTATAGGGGAAAAGAGACTCTTCAGTCGATCGTAAAACCGCTTAATTGCGAGAGTTGCGAGAAGATAGTGGGGCACGGGAAGAAGATAGCTGAGGAGATCGCACATGCGCGAGAAGATCATGTACACACGTACGTTCCAATTCTTTTACGTTCGCATCTTCCGTCTCGCATTGTTATACAGCGCCGTCTGTGTTATTGGCGCGCGTTTGCGCAACGGCGGAATAATTAGCGCGGCCCTCGAAAAAATTTCGGAGAAATAATAGGCTCGTTGTTATTCGTGCGCGAAACGCGATGTGGCAACGATCGAGATGCGTTGGACTTTCGCGTTTCTCTATATCCAACGCCTTTGCGACGTGTTTTCACGTAGGATTCAACGCTCGTGTGTAATTTCAGATGCGAAAAGTAAAATAATGAGGCAAAAACTAACGACGCGACTCTTTGCGCGTCGTGCGAGCATCGCGTTACAACAAATCCCACTTTTTTTAGGCGCGCGTCATTAGCGTGAAATTATTCGAAAATCTCGATCGAAGCGGTCGCAACGACGTCGCATCTGTGTCGCGGAGAGAAGACGATGTGTGATGAGAGAAAGGAAGGGATCGGAACGGGGAAAAGAGGGACGTGCGCGGGGTGGTGAGTGCGTTATGACATAATTGCTTTAAGAAAGTTTTCGGAATGCGCACCTTCGAGTGGAAGTAGTCCACGTCGTTACGTTCGACTCGCAAAACTTGTCCGTGTGGCGCCGCCGAATGTTGTAACTCTTGCCTTTTTGCTCTCCGCCGCAGGTGTTCGCCGCCAGAAGATGTAATTGTATCACGGTTCTCTCTCCTCGGGCGAGAACGTTGATGCATATCAATGTTATTTTTTTTTTTTTTTTTACGTCGCCAGTGTGACCTTCCCCTACTTTCCGAAGGATCATTTCTTTTTTATACCCACAACAAAACAGAACTTGAGAAGCGGCAATTGTTTTATAACTACGCGTCTGGAACGTCTGGTTTCCAGTTGTATTTTTTTCCCTTGATTATAGAAAGCGCATTGTAAACTCATCTTACATATGTAAGGAGAACGCGTATAAAGGAAACATATTTCTCTTTTGCATAAAAAAAAAAAAATATATAATTCAGACCTTAGCTTTCTCCGCTATTTTTATTTCCGGCGTATTCATTTTCACGTGAGCTCCTCAATTGATATAAAATTGTTCGTGATACGGTTCTCGCAATTTTCCCATCCTCTTTTCCGTCGTTACACGCAATAATGTTAACATACGCATTATTTAAAATTTGCACAGGGGAAAAAATTATATACGGATTATCGTCTCTCTTCTCGCGGAAAAGGAGCGTCCGCTCCTACGAGCAATTCGCGCATTTATTTTACTTGCTCGAGTTAACCGATCCGTGAATTTAACATCGCAGATATCTGTCTCTCATCTAATTTCGTTCAGAAGTTTATCGTCGCTCGCACCCAATTTCGAGCGAGCAACGTGGAAATACACGCGCGGCGCGTAATACGCGATTCCGCGCGCGCATAAATTATCCGGTTCAAAAACACGTTCATTTTCGTTTCCGGCACGGGAACGACCGGTTCTCTCCCGCGCGAAACGGGGAGTTTTGCGGAAAGCAAAAACCAGCTCCCCCGCGGGTTGTATTCCACGGACCGTTGCTCACGGTTAACCGATCCCGCTAATCGTCATTACACCGTGCGGGCAAAGTGCGCAGTTACGGCGCAAACATAATTAAACATCGGTTCGCTGTGATTGGTATACTCGGTATTTGCGTAAACGGCGTGTCGCAAATCGACGATTTCCGTTTGCCGCGTTCGAGTCATATCCCCCCCCCCCCCCGATTTGATGTCGCGCTGATTTGTTTTGTCGATCGATCTCGCGAGGGGAAGGGAACGTAATTGCAGCGTATTTTGCGCTGCAATTTTGTGCAAACTTGAATCTCTCTCCGAATGGAAACGAACTCGCGCCGTAACGGCGCTTAAAAACTTGGCTTCCGCGAAGTTTATCCGACAAGATCGACTCGCAAGAGCGAGTCGTCAGTCAGACCCTCGCGCGAGTTTAGCTGTGTGTAATTAAAATATACATCATAACTCAACGAGAGCTTCTCGATAGAGTTGGTTGAGAGAAAGATAACAAAGTACTTTAACGAAGAGAAATATATTGCCTAATTAAAGCCGTTTAAGCGCAATTGGAATTACACATTGTATAAAAAATATGCCAGGTGAAAGATAAACCAGTAAATAAATTAAAGCAAATGAAGAATTTGGGTAAAGAGTTTTTAATTTTTATCTCCTCACGAATCTTTACGATTTGAAGACACACACAAACACGCACACTTCGCGAAGAACAAGAAAATTGCTCTTGTAAGCGGAGTGAAAAGCGGAAATGCACACGCTCTACGCCACCGAGTTTCGAGTTAACTCTGTTGCCGGAATTTATTTGCATAAATCGTGTCAAGTAAGAGCTGAACGTTTCGTCCTGTCCGATGACTGTACACAACGTACAAGACAAATTGACATTAACGAGACATTGAATACATTATTCTCACGCGGATCTTCTGCCTTTCTCCTTGAACGTTCTCCGATTCGAAGTCGAAGAGAGAGACTTGAACCGGCGAGACTTTCAGGGTCAAGTTCGATTTCCGAAGCGCGTTCCTCTTCTTTTGTTTTCGCGCTCGCGATGTTGGTTTACGCTTCACGAAAGAAGAAGCGAGTTCGCGTCGCTCCATTTCTCCCGGGAAAGATGTCGGTTGCGATTTTTTTTTTTTTTTTCCCCTCGTCATTTTTCCCGTTGTAGCGTTGCCGCTCGATTAATTCCCCTCTCGCGCGAATTAAGCAAAAATTACACAACTTTCAAACACGCTCGTAATTAAAAACATTAAGAACACAAATAACTTTCGCGCGTTATCGACGATAAACCGCGAAATCGCCGTTCGCTTGTTTGGTTCGCCGGTTTGCTTTCAACGGCGCGGCGCGTAAGCGAAAACCGTCTCACGCGAAGACAATGAGGATTCGGTAGTTAACCAACACGCGATTACACGCCTCTGTGCGGTCTCCGCGTTAATATTAATTACTTATGCGCTTGATGCGGTCGAGCGAGTGACGTCACGCGACCGACAACGGCGCGCGCGCACGCGACAAGGCCTATTTCTCGTCGCGCGCGTCGTTTCCTTTTTATTTTGTGAGCGCCTTTCTAAGTGGACCAAAGAAATCGTTTATCGGCGACGGAAGTGGGTTACGAGCGCGCGCACAAGACGCGCGATTAATTAATCGAAAAAAAAACGCGCGTAATGGCACGTGCGTGAGATTTCGCGTCGCGCGAAAACGCGTCGGCGACGTGTGTTTTTTTCTTCCTCCTCGTCGCGGATCGATCTCGAATCGAGAATTGAATTCGCGATATGCACGAAAGTAAAGTGTATTCCGAAGCGAATATTTTCGTTTATATTCGACATCTTGATTGTTCTCCCGGTGTGTGTGTGTGTGTGTGTGTGTGGCATCGAAACGAAATTTCCGTCGATATTGGATGGAAATATCCGCGTCTGAAAATGTATATCTTAGGTTGCCTTCGAATACACGTCGGACAAGTGGAAGAAAAATATTTGCAGCGAAGAAAAATAAGTGCTGCGAGAAAATAAATATCTGAAAATAAAACGTTACGAGTTTATTATAAAAAAAAACACGATTCTTAATGTTGCTTACTTCAGTTTCAATTTTTACTTTTTAAAACTACGACATCTCGTCTCGAAATATTCGCTTCTCAGTTTTGAAGATCTAGAGAAAATTCATTTCCGTTAAAATAAATAAATCAGAGAAAAACGTAACAATGTGAAATATTTTACAAAGTCTTGTAATCAAACATTTATACTTACCCTGTGTTGAATCGTCGACCGAAAGCAAGATAAGTATCTGAGAGTTCAAAGTTGCGCGAAAAGAGATTGTTTGCGCAATAATAATAATAATAATAATAACAACAACAACAACAAAACGTCAGTATTTACTACAACGTTGCACTTGATGCTTTTAATAGATCTCGAGGTTCAGTTTATTCTCGTTCTATAATAATCAGCGTTTTGTCTTTACTCTCAATATATTATAGTGCCACGCTACGATGATCATGACGTCTCTCGACTGCGACGTGTAATAATGTATATAATCATGATAACAATAATCAGGACAATAATCGCGAGCCGTTTGGTTGTAAAGTGGCGTCGGAACATTTGCTCGCAAATTTGATCGATAAATAAATTTATTAACCGTGGTGAGGTAAGAACACGATGACGCGTCTCGCGTTATCCTCCATCCATTTTCCCATTCTCACTTTTAGGTCCCCGTTCGATCACGATCGTAAACGATCTGCTTTGCCCTCGAGCCATTTTACAATCGCAACCCTCGCGCACGCAATAACACTATCAATATAATCGTACAACACGCATTTTTATGCGAAACTGAAACGTAACTACGAAGTAATCCGAAAAAGAGAGATATCTAGTCGTCATCCGCACGCAATCCGTTTCCTCCGTGCCGTCTTCGACTTTGAAAGTGCGTCTCGATAATAGAAATTTATGGTAGTCTCGCGAGAGATGACAACGTGCGAATTGCAAATACGCGCACTCGAAAGTGTTTCGAATTAAACAAAATAAATCCGTTTTTGGCCGATTCCATTAATTTCCATCCCGCACGTGTGGGAAGAAGATCGTATTCCAACATGTCAATGCGTTCCCCCTCCCTCCCCTGATCCCAGTCTCGCTGCCAGCGAGAGAGTTTCCCCCTTGCAATGTAATCCTATGCCCGCGAGGCAGCGATATCGAGTTTCTGCTCTATCAGCAATTCGATACGAAACGTTTCGAAGTAACGATCGAGACGCAACTTCAAATTCAACGACGTTGAAGGAGAGGGAAGGGAACAAGAAACGAGTCTCTGCGATTTTCGCGGTAATTTTGCCGTCAAACGTGCAAACGCGTTGCTTTCTCAACACGCTCGCCGCGCTCTTGTTATTACACTCGCTCCTTTGCACTACTTTCCGCTTTTTGTTGTGTTCCTGAAAAAATTCAGACTTTTTTTTTTTTTTTAAATACGCGTAATATATAATAACACATCATACGACACAATCAATACAGTCTCCTATACAACTCGTTACAATATACTATATGTCATACGCTATAATAATAAACGACCGTGTCACACACTCGTGTCAAAAACAATGTTTCTTCAGTGACAACGGTATATATTTTTTTTTTTTTTTTTTTGGTTTTTTGTTTTATATTTTTGCGAAACACGATCGACGCGGCGTCTCGATCTACGAAATAAACTATGCGAAATTCCATATATGCAAAAAACGTTCGACGAAGAACGTGCCCGTCGTTCACGCGACGAAGAGAAATAACGACTCGCGAAATAAATGACTTCTATATCGTGTGTTTATACTCTGTTTATTTTATATATATCTCTCTCTCTATATATATATATATCTTTATATATATATTTTATTTATATACTCATTTTATTTATATATATAACTTTTCTCTCTATATTTGTGACTTTTCTTCTGTCTCTCTGAAAATCTCTAAAACTGCGCACTATGTGGACTAGCTTTACGATTTAATTTATTCAATTGTATATGAACGTCTGTATTTTCTCTCTCTTTCTCTCCCTCTCTCTCTCTCTCTCTCTCTCTTTCAACAAAAACCTAGCTTTAGCCGACACCCCGTACCGTGTTGATCGTCAGAGCATGAAGAAATTGTTTTTCTTTTTTTTTTTTTAACACTCTCGAACTGATGGTTTGGGAGCATCTCTCTCTTTCATAAATTATTTGCGACAGCGCGGACTATGATTTCGAGCGCGTATGTATTCTTCAAGCACTTAAATCGCTATCAAATGATGATCACTCGATCGGCATTTCGCGACGTTCGACGCGACCGCTCCTCGTGTGTAATAATAATATTTCGTCGGGCTACACGCGAAGAATCTATATACGTAGCTTCTTCTTCTTATCACTATAACGATCTTTTTAGGCGGTTATGCTACAATACTCTTTTTTTTTTTTTTTCGTTTTTGATAAGTACGTCGATGAACGAGCTGTGCCTCGAACGATATCTGCGCGCGAGTTTTATTTGCCAGTTGCGTGTAAATATATCCTATAACTGTTTAGCAGTGTGTGTGTGTGTGTGTTTTAGAGCAATCTTAATAGTTTATGTCGATATTATATATAATTATATTCGGTTGTTGTGATTTATTATTATAATAAAGTTAAGAGCTACGAGTTACAAAATTTTACTTACCGATATATTTTTTTTTATCGTAGTATTGTACTGTACACTCTCGATGTGTACGTGCGTGTTTATATGTGTATGTGCAGTGTGTGTAGTTTTTGATACAGCTCGCACATCGTTTTTTTTTCCCCTCTCTTCCTCCCTTCCTGGTGCTTTTTATTAATATTGAAAAATACATTATAAGACTATAATATTAATATGTTACGTATGCGTGTGTGTATGTGTGTGTAGGTGTGTCTCAGCGAGAGCGGTCGCGGTGCGAGCGAGAAAGCGATAATTAAGGCGAGAAAACATCGAAACGCCGATCTCGGGCGGGACTAGAGTCTTTATATCGTGAAAAAAGAGCTTTTCTTTTCACAGAATCGAAGAAAAACGCGTGCTACGGTCGGTTTCTACAATAATTGCTTTGCCTCCTATTAACGTGGTGGTACGAAAAAACGTAACAAGCAAGTGTATTAATTAATTGTTTTTTTTTTTAGCGAGACCGAGAGAAGCGAATCGATCTGCGATCTCTTCCTTCTCGATCGTGCCGATAATTCGCCGATTTATTATCGATTTTCTTTTTCTACGTTCGTCGTTATTATTAGACGGTAATTAAACGTATTACCGTATCGCTAAGTATGTAATTACAGTAATACGCACGTGTGTTTAAGAGACGCTGTGTGTGTGAGTGTGTATGTGTGTGTGTGTGTAATCCCTGCTAGTTTGCACGAGAGCGAATATCGGCAGACGGAATCGTTTTACACGCAGTTTTTCGATCGACGACCGATCGATTCGCGTCGAAAAACATTCCTATTGACGAAAGCTCAATCATCTACACCTCCCTAGCAATCGGCAACGATTTTAGGTTTTTTTTTCCTCTAAATTGTCTACGAAATGCTTTTCCTATCTTCTTCTTCTTCTTCTTCTCGTTTTTCTTCTTTTTCGTCCATCCGGTTTTTTCGATCAAATTGATATACCGCTGCGAGTATTTTATCGCGCGCGCTTTGTATAATCCAGCTCTCTATTACTCCCATCTCGCTCTTTCACCGTCGCCTCGTGCTTTTCTCGCGCACGCGAGTTTCGAACGGCAAGATCGATTGGCGACGCTGGCGTGTAATAACTGTTAGATCGAGTCGCGCGGATTTTTCACGCGCTGCTCTCGTAACAAGGTACTTAAGGATTATTAAGACATTATTTTGCCCTATGTATCACACTAGAATCCGTGATGTCTGTAAGTGTTTCTTCGTACATCGGAATACGCGTTGTGAGTTCCGCCCGCAGAACCCTGAAAAGAAAAACAAAGAGTTCGCAAACTCGCAAATGCGCTTGAAAATTAATATAAGATAATTAATATGTAATAAATATTAATTAATTATAAAATATTTGTACGAAGATAAGTTGTAGATAGAAAACGATCTCTTCTACTCGCGCTATTTCCGTGGCAAATTCCAAGCCTTTTTTTTTTTTTTTGACACACATATGCGTAATATTAAATATCGAAAGAATGCGTAGAACAAATGATCCGAAAGCGGAGAAATCTCAATGCGTTTTCACTCTTTTTGAAACATTGAAATTATAGTTTTCTATCTATATTTTTATTTTTCGATAAGTAAAAAACGTAGTTGCTCAGTCGAATTGTACCTGTCATTGTTTGGCGGACTTGTACCTAGCCAGCTTCAGTTGCAACGGATTGGATATTTTCATGTGAAAAGCGATGTCGTCCAAGGAAACCTCGCGAACGTCCAATCCGCTGATCGCTAGAAGATGATCGCCTCTGAGTATCTTACCGGTTTCGATGGCCGGTCCGCCTGGCGTCTGTAGAAATCGAAATCGGTGAAGCGTGGTAAGACCGAGTCGGTTCTTCTCATCGGTTAGACTTCAAAGTAAAACAAAAAAATAAAATAAAATAAAATAAAATAAAACACTCACCAACTCGCTCACGTAGGCTCCTTTGCCGCTTCTGAACGCGGCGAAACAAATACCGGCTCCTCTGCCGCTCTTTTTCTGTATCTCGACCTCGTATTCCTCGGCCGGTTTCTCATGGCGCAACACCGACATTATGATCTGTAAATCAACAAACCAACATTGGCGGAGCGTCACGCTTGCTCGGTCAACCGAATGAGAACTCGTTGAGAAAATATCGGGACACGAAACTGTGTCCGCTGATGTAAAAATGAATATCGCGAACAATCGCACGTGTCATTTTCTTTTTCTTTCAATGTAGCAACCAAAAAAAAAAAAAAAAATAAAATAAAATATTATTACACACGTACAGGTCCGGCGGGTTGCTTCAGAATCGTTTCGCGAGCTTTAATGTATTCCATCTCCTTGAACATCACGCTGTTTATGCTGAGTATCTGATCGCCGAGCTGCAACCGGCCGTCCTTCATGGCCGCGCCATCGGGGAATAAATCCAAAACGAACACGCCGTTCTGAAACAAGCGTTATTGTTGTTTTTTTTTTTGTTCTTGCACGTCGATATATCTGTTTTTAATCGCCTATCTGTTATCAATATGTAATTAATATATCGAATTCCGTTGAACTTTAAATCAATTCGCGTCCAATATCTGTCACACTTTTTCACACAAACCGAAACATTTTATCGCATTGTTTTATTTACGCGAATGTGCCCTTTTGTTTGCAATTTAAAAATTTACATATTAATGTATATGCAAAGTCACGTATTTCACGCAAAATAAATAAATAAATAAATAAAAAAAAGGCAATTTTGAAATATCGACGATGCTCACCGAAGGCGTGTCAGTACCACCAACGATGTAAATACCCATAATTTGGTTCTTCTCCCTCTGAAACTCTATCGTCACTTCTTGACCGACTGGTATACTGCAAGTCTTCGGATCCAGTTGCTCCTTAGGCTTCTCGGGTTCTTTTGCTGACACACACACACATAAAATAACAATTTAATAAACACAATTTTCAATTTTTTATACACGCGTATGATGTTTTAAAATTTTTCAAAACCCTCGAGTTTATTAATCACGTTTTTAATTCACGCTCACGTTTTGGCGCCGGAGAAACGGCTTTCTCGTCCTTTCCTCCTTTCGCCTGTTCCTCCGTTCTGTTTTCGTTGGGATTGCACACCGTAAGCTTGACGACGCCCTCCGCTTTCTTCAACAACTCCGTCGCCTGAAAGAAATCAAATGAATGAACGTTTAAATAATTTGATTAAATAATTTTAAATAATTTTAAATATAATTTTTTTTTTTTCTCAACAACAAAGTTATTTTCATGGAAGATATATTGTTGTGAGAAGTGTCCTCGAGTTCTTAACGATTCAATTCAATGTGAATGTGTAAACACGTGAAATTAACTCGAAAAACAGAGTGTGTTGTACGGAGCGGCCTACAGCTCAGTTGGTTTGTGCGGGACCAGTAACCCAAAGATCACAGGTTCGAATCCGGAACAAAAATGTGTTCGGATTTTTTACAGGTCGCTCTTTCTCTAACGAGCTGAGTAGCTCGCCGAGATGTATCTCCGTCACGAGATTTCTCTAAATTTGAAGTGTTTATGTACACTTTCGGTGGTTCGGAGTCTCCACCTAAAATTGTAGGTCCTTTATTACATTCTACAATCCCGCACGAGAGTGTAACCGAATGTAATCAAAGAGAGAGACCGAAAAAGTTCTCTCTTAGCTATAACTTCAGTGTTTGATGAAAAGTAATCCGACGTTCTGATAGTGATGATAAGAAATGTCTGACACTGTATCATTATTTTTTAAATAATTTTTCTACATACTCTATTGGAAAAAACCAGCTTATACTAATGAGATTAGTTTCATACATATAAAAATACAAATACAAATATTATATATCGCTGCCAGCGCCGCTTGCTCGTTCGCACACGAATCACATGCAGCGCCAATGAGCCATATCTGCGTAGGAACTGCCAACGCATAGACATAACATCCATTAGACGTGAATGAACGTTCTAATGAACATCTAATGGAGATTTGTAAAGAGTACTGTTCCGTGTGGGTGGCTTAAATGTTATCTGAGGGGAAAAATACAGGGTCCGGATAGCTTAAATGCTGGTTTAAGAGCACTTGTCCAGACGGCAAAAAAAAAAAAAAAGATTCGAGTTCGAAATCCCGGTCAGCCGATTTTTCCCACATTGTTTTTTACCCCTCGTGGGATAACAGATAAAATTCAAATGTGTAAATGTATCGAAATGTTTTGACTTTGAGTTATTTTCCACAAATGTGAAAAAAAAAAAAAAAAACAAATACGTACCTCATCGTACGTACGGCCTAGTAAGCTATCCAGGTTTACGGCCAGGATCATGTCTCCTATTTGCAATCCAGCCTGCAAATATTGTTCGCCATGATGCAAAGAATTCGCTTACTGAATTCACTCTCAAAACGGCAACGTGTAAATTCAAGCGAACGTTACCTGTTCGGCGGCACTGCCCTCCTGAATGTCAGACACAAAGATACCTTGTCCCACGGCCAAGTGCTTTCCCTCGATAATCATTATCCCCAGGCCGTATTGAGACTACGATCGAAAAATTATAATAGAAAAAAATTAGAAGAAAAATAATTACAAAAATAGAATTTATATGAAAAATATGTAACACGTGAAATAAAGAATTTATATAGACAATAAGTGAACAAAAGTCGTAACAAATGTAATTACGGACGGGCAACTTGCCTTTTTCACTTGCACCTCGCGGACTCCCTTGTACTTGCTGAAAGCTTCTTTGAAAACCTGAAACGCGAGTACCGTGTTATTTGTCACTACAAAAGCGATACGTGCGCTTTTTCTATCACGCAATTGCAGGTTTCGCGTGCAATTGTGATAACGACGTTAAAAAAAAAAAAAACCTCCAAAAATACTCGTATATTATGTGTTATTATTTATGTCATCTATCACATTTATTATGAAATAATTATGCAAAGCTCGTGCAGCTGATATTAAATTGCGGGACGCAATCGATTAAATGCATGTTAATTGTTTTCCAATGATTCGCAGCATTTCAATAAAGAAAACTCGACTCTCTCGCGATTATTCTCGGGACGAAACAAATATATAAAAGATCGATTCCGCAAAGTGACTTACGTCATCCAAGGTCGGTGGAAATTGAACTATCGGCTTTACAGCAATGTCATCGACAGCCTTCGATCTCCTGCAATCGGGACAAGCGAAATCCGTTTAGAGTATTAATGAATTTTCTTATATACGTGCCGCGCGCGACGTCACGCGCGTAACGTGTGTTACGTAGAATAAAGCACCGGGTGTCTCACCGATAAACAATGATCTTGAAGCAAGTGCCGGCCATGCCTTTGATTAGAGCGGAGGCGTTTAAGTGACATCGTCCTTGCAGCATAGAGCCGTTTATCTAAACGGAAAAAAATAGAATTTTTTATTCCCGTCGATCTTATCGACTTTTCCAGCAAGCTCGGGACAAAACTGCGAGAAGTTTTGCAATTTTTTTAATTCTCTCTCTCTCTGTTTTTGTTATTGATAAAATGTTGCTGGCTACATTTTTCTACATTGCGTAAAGACAACGCTGTTAATTACCACATTGTTCTATCAACATACGAATTGTATTTTTTTAACTGTGTAAAAATCTTTTTTTTCTCTAAAAAAAAGGTCAGCGCGTTCTTGTGTAATAACGTCGCGACAAACAAGTTAAATAGATTATACAACGTGCGAATCGAAGGTTAAACAACACGACGCGGGTAACGGTCGTGTGTGTACATGACAAGAGAGAGAGAGAGAGAGAGAGCCAAAGTGTCGTATAAACGTTAAAGTCGTAAAAACGGGAAGGAGAGCATAGACATACTTCCAATATCTCGTCGCCGATAGCAAGCTTGCCGTTCTTGTACGCTACACCCTTCGGATTCAGGCCGCAGATAAACACGGCCATTCGGTTTCGATCCTTATGCCCCGCCAGAGAAATGCCCAGTCCCGATCTGTCCTTTTCGAGAACCACCATCAGCACTTTGTGTCCGAGATTGTGATATCTTTTCTGTATCTTCACTGCAAATTAAAATCGCATTCACAGCCCGACGGAGATCCGGTCCGAGAGATGTTATTTGGAGAATCAAATTCGTGTCGAAAAAAAACGCAGTTATTTCGCAATTACGAGATGCAAAAAACCAATGTAAAAATAATATATAATATAAATATTAATTAAAACAGAAATTAATAAGTTTTTAATTTTAATTTTTTTTAATATTCTTAGGCAATATATATGTTGCAATGTACAAGGATTCTCTTCAACTATTCGAAAAAAAATGATAACGCCAGTAAAAGCCAAATGTACGCGCGAAATATAATTTTCCTTAAGGTGTAAATTAATTACACACGTGGTAATTCGAATAGAATTCAATTCAAAAATCAAACGCTTACGTTTTGCATCTCGTACACGGAAAAAAAAAAGATGTTGAATCAACAGTATCAGTTTAATTGAAATATATTCTGTTGATGCAACATCAATATTATTGCACTATACACAGCAGATAGTTGCTTTAAGAATCTAGACGTTAAATTAATCGCATATGCAATTGAATGAACTATTTATTTTTGTGGCAGCCCGTGACATCAACTTTAATTGAAGCAACTCCATTGTTTTTTCTGTGTGTATGTAGAAACAACCCCGTTTTTACCGCCCTATGAAATTTAAAGAGAACAAAAATAATATCCCTCTGGCCAAAAGAAATACGTCTTTTCGCAAAAGAACAGCTTTGGCAAGAATGACATCGCGCCGCGGTTTACAGTCAATACAAGAAAACAATCTACTCACTGGCAGTATATCCGTACTCGTCCTCTTCTTCCGGATCAGCTTCAATTTCCTCCTTCGTCCGTCTCACGTTTCCAGCGCTCTTTCTCGAAATCTAAGCATGTCGGGTGTTAGGTTAACGCGCGTGTTATATCTTTATAAATCGAGATTTATCGACGACGTCGGATACGTTTTTTTTTTTTTTTTATTACCTCGATGCCGCCCTTCGTGTAGACATTTCCCTCCAGCATGCGGGTGTCCTCCTCGTCATCGCTCGAGCTCTCGCTGTGGTACTTGGGTTTCTCATCGGATTTCGCCGCGCGATCCTCTCGTTCCTCGCTCACCTCGCGAAGAATACCCGGAGGGTTCACGGGCGGCGACGGAGCCGTCTTGCGAATTGACTTCTTCATGGAGGATCTGAAAAAACGATGAAAAAGAAAAAAAAAAGAAAAAAAAAGCCGAAGTAATCTCATTGGTTCTTCATGGAATGCACGTGTGTGAGAAGTGAGAGAGATCAATAAATTCGAGAGAACCGATAAAAATAACTCTAAGGCTGGTGTTATTAAAGTTGCAACATTGCAGAATTTCAATTCGGTTAAGACGGCAGCAATATTCTGACTTTTTATTTTAACATGGAATTTAATATAAGCGACTTTTGCCGCGCGCGGGTTATCAAGAAGAAGAAGGAGGAGTTTTCTGAGAAAAACGAAAGACGACACAAACCTTCGCGCGTTGGAAGCTGATCCATCTGCACTCTGTCTCTGAGATTCTCCACGTGGGTAGCTTTCCCGAACGTCCCCGAATCCTGGCTACACAACAAGTAAAATGACTTGAATTTTCAAACGAAAGGACGTGAAATGTAATATCACGTAAGTTTCTCTCTTCTTAAGTTATTCATTCGTTTCGGTCATATATTGGATTACGACAGAGGCGAGATAATTATGTCAAATTTTTCGCACGTAAAATGTAACGTGAAAAATAAACTGCGGTCTCTGTAGCACAAGCCGCAAAAAGTTCAAATTGGCCATCAATTTTCGCCGAAAATTTTCTTTTCGATGTGCGCACATATGTGTTGAAATATGAATATTCATAAATTTTGATAAAAGTGTCTATTTTCGTTGAAAAAATATATAGATTGAATTATATGCGCATTTATTGCCGCAAAATAAATCGGCGAATTTTGCCAATTCGTGCTGTCGGATATCGACGGTATGTAAAAAAAAAAAAAAAAAAAAAAACCGTAGTTTATTCCAATGCAAATTGCGGCCGAAAAATTTACAGAAAATTCTTCATGCGCAAACATTTCTTTTGACATAATTATCAACATGACCGCGACGAGTAGTCCACGTATGCTTTTTGCTTTAACAAAAATATATAAGAAATGTAAAATATTTACAAATAAAACATATATAAGAAAATTTAAATTATCGACGCGTTATTCTCGAAATAAACTTGCCACGATTGAGAATTTACTCAATGAACAATTACAATACCGCAATAAAGGAGGTATAATAGTTTGTCTGGAACAACAAACGTTTGTGGCAAACTGTGTGTGCGTGTGTATAGGTAACTTAATTACCCACGCCGTGCAATAAATGTAATTATCACTGTATCTCCCTGCGTATATTTAATTAAACATACATTTTGCCATCGCGCGCGAAAATTGCAAAGTCCGCGGCGATTCAATTAAAGAAATTAATTATCGCTCGCGCCTCACGAGCGAGCGCGTCATATTTTTTCCCCCCCATTTGCTAATTAGAGCGGCAATTGAACATACAAATTGCGCCGCGCAAATCGTATTTCTTTCTCCGGGGAACAACCGGAATGAGCAAGTAGTGAGTCTGTATATTAGGATGCGAATTGCTAAAAAAAATTCAAACAAAAACAACGAAGAGACAATTGTTTGACTGAAAGTTAAACATGTACCAAACCTGACCTGTATCACTTCTGGTGTGATGGACCTCGCTGGCGAAACCGGCGACGGTTTGCGACGAAAGGAGGCAGTCGGCGTGCCGGGGCTGAGGCCGGAAGAAGACGACGACGTATGACTCTTGACAGCCTGTTTCCGACCTTTGGTGTCTCTTTCCTCTTGGAACGCGCTGCCGCCGTGCTCCGGGCTCTGCAATAACAAATTTTCCAGTGCTCTCTCGTCTCCTCTGCTTCTCGAAAAATCTCTCGGATAGCGCCCCCTCCAGACAGCTTAAATTCATCTCCAATTTATTTCTCTTCTCGTACTTGTTACCGTAAAAAAAGATTTCGCATATCTGATACGCATCGAAAGCGCATACGTGCGCACGTTCGCAATATCCGCAAAAATTTTAACGAAACATTCGGCGGCGCTTCTCGAAAAAAAAAAAAAAAAAAACGAAATGTCATTATTTTAACTCGATCGAGTAATTTAAAACGCGATGTAAAATTACCCCGACGTTTATATCGAATTGCACTTCTAATGGAGGCGGAGATTTTTTTTTTTTTATAGAATTTTAATTTCAAAGTAGAACACGCGCATACGTACACACGCGCACGCGCGTATGCACACTCACATATACTGTCCAGAACAGAGGCGAAGTGACATTAAGCGGTTTACGAGCACATTCCAAGACCGACGAGTCAGCGAGAAGAGACACACACGCGGCACGATTGAAATAAAAGAGAAGAGAAGCTGAAGTGACTCTTTCGGTGGCATAAAAAGACACAGGGAGCAGATGCCGACGTAGGAAGGAAGCCGAAACGGAAGACGAAACTAGATGATGCGGATGGTTTCTGCGGAATTGTTTCGCCTGTACTTATTTCAGCGACGGAGTAAACTGCGCAGAGAGAGAGAAAGAGAAAGAGACTGCGTCTCTGGATAAACCCAGTCGCGAAATGAGTTAGTACTAGGAAAATATTTGCTCGTGTGCTCTTGAATTGTTGCCAAAGCAACTGCAATAGAAGGGGGTTTACTTCTCGTAAAACGCGTAAAACAGACCGTGCTAGCGCATTCTCGCGAATTCTCGCGATGCGTTCTCTTCCTTGTTTCTCTCTTGCGTTAGTTTCGATAAAAACGTGGTAAGTAGGACCTCGAAATATATTTCGAGCGAGTTGCGATTTTTTTTTTTTTTTTTTTTCGAGAATCGCACGGAACAAAGTTTTGCTATTGTACGATCAGCACGAAACATTCGCCGAGTCTAATGAGGTTTTTGTTTCATCATCGACAAAATAATTTTGTTGGCAAAACAAAAACTTCAACACAGTCTTAGCAAATTTTTCTCGCCGGCCTGCGATTCTTCTTTCTACTCTCTACGGCAAATCTTTTTTTTCCGCGCACAGTTTTAACTCTCTCGTCCCGAGAATTTTTGTTCATTCGGTTTTTTTTTTCAGATCACATTGTTTTTCTCATTTACATCTCACACACCGCGAGATGACAAATAGGTACAATTAATAAATTTATCTCCGTAATTTGTCTTCTATTGTTTTAACGCGGATCAATATTCTCTCTCGACACGTGAGCTTTCCGACAATACGGCCGCCGATATTGGCGATCAGTGTGTGCGATCCCGCACAAACCAAAGTAATCCCACTTTACAACACGGTAGGTAAACACACGTCTGTCAACGAACGCGTCGACATGCCTCTCACCGCGCGCTTGACGAGAGTTAAGATGCATCCGCGCGCGCTTTCGAATATCGAACACCGGGGATGAGGGAAGAGGAGGAGGAGGAGGAAGAGTACGCGCCCCGTCGATGCCTCTCGGCGATAATCACGTACGTGAAAGGTGACGCATTTGCGTCCGAAGAATCGGTGCATCGCGACGCTTGGTGACAACTGAACACTGGGAGTGATGATGACATTCACAGGTGATCCGACCGCCGTCGGCCGAACGGTTTCGTGCGCGAAAAGGGAGTACCCGATGACGGGGGCGGAGAGAGAAGAGGATGGCGCAGTTCGTATATGCCGGGGCCGTAGTGGTGGGCTTCGTTCCCGATGTGGTCCATGGTGTCGATGACGAGCGCGCTCGGTCGCAACGTGAAACCATTCTTTCCGGTGAACCGCATCAACCCCCTCCGACTCTCTCTCTCTCTCCCCCTGACCAGATCGACCTTTACTTGCTGATATTTATTCCCACGCATTTTCGAAAACAATGTTTTCAAATTGCAACAGTATAAATGTCAATAAATGTTTTTAAAATATTATTGACGCGTCAGACGATTGCGTCAGTGATTTTGTTTATTTTAAGATTACCTTGTTTTTGATATTTATGAGTTAAAAAAATAAAACATACAATATTAAAGGGAATGCTTTCGTTTTCCGATACGAGTCGATAGCGCTCGCCGAGCTGTGGTCTCGCGTCTTTGCATTTTTATCATCTTCCCATCTCGCGCGTCTGTCCTGATTTTACGTATCTCTCCATCGTCTGCATCGTCTCCCTCTTTCGCAGTATTCCGCGCACTGCTTCCCCCCCTCGTCGTCCCTCATCAGGGAGATTTATTGGAAAGTTCGACCCTGGTGCATCGTACGCGTACAAGAGCTGTTCGCCGATAATGGCTCTTTCCAGGTTCTCTTTCTCTCTCTTTCTCTCTGTCCCTCGCACTGTCTCTTGTTCCCTCCTTTGTCCTCCTCTTCTTTTCTCTCTTTCTCTTTCCGTTCTATTCTTTCGCTCTTTTAACTCTTCTCATCTCTTTCTCTCTCTTCCCAACGACTCCGTTGTCGTTCGCGATCGCGTACGTGTCACGACATTGCCAGTCTGCCATCCATCGGGACAGGAGAACGTATTGCGCGGCCGACCGATTGAAATTGGAAGGAAGTTATGTCGTTTTCAGAGTTTCAATTGTAGGCCGACCGCCGCGGCTGTAGCAAACAGGTGTCGTCACACTTGACACCCACGTCGAAACAACAGCCGCGGAGAGAGAGGGAGGGAGGGAAGAGAGAGAGAGAGAGAAAAATAAATTTGGCTGCTTCGCGACTGCTTCATTTCCAGTCAATTTCAAGGTATCGAAAAATAGGTCATGTTCTTCGGGCCGAAAATAACGCGGATTGGTCGGGTTGATCGATGATGGTGCAAGAAGCGATATTTGAGGGAGAAGCCTCGTCGGTACTCTCGTTGTTCGAGGAACGCGCGACGTAATCTATATACACGTCCGAATACGTATGTGCTTTGTTGTTTCTGCAGCAGAAATCGTTTACACCTGATCGTCCCGGGATTACGTGCGATATACACGAACTTCAAAGCACCGAGAGCAAGTTTCTATCGTCCGTCTATCGGACAGAGTCTGCATTCAACCTTTCTCTCTTTCTGTCTCTCTCGCGCGCGCGCGCAACGTGATACAAAGATGTACGCGATCAAACAACAGTCAGCATTAAATTTACATTACAGTGAGGTCACTTTGGACGCGCGCGTCACCGAGCTACGAATATATCCCGAAGCCCTGAGGAGAAGCGAGAGAGTTGTTGGTCGAAACGTCGCGTCGTCTCCTCGAGCTCGTAAACCTTTCGGAGGGTGTTTGCTCAGATAACGTTTTCAATACGGCGCGCGGAAGAAAATAAATGTCGGCGTATGTTGTTATCGCGTATGCGAATGTAAGGTCTTTCGATGCGCGGTGACAGGTTGGCACTTCGTGTGTCGCGCGTACCTATACGTATCGCGTCCAATTTCGCGTAATGCAGCGTCTAACGGTGACACTTCGGAGGCGAACGTTTAAAGCCCCGTGTCGCCATTCGGTCGCATTACCACACGAGAGTTCAATTTCGCCTCGCATCGTCGAACCGTATATATATATATATACACATATATATATGTAACGCGGACGTCGGTGACGTCCGGTTGGCGAATGGCGACGAATCGATTGTCAGATATACGGCGAAGTTTCGCCGGTTAATTGCGAGGGTAACTTTTGCGCTTTGCAAATGGAGGTTCGAAACTCAAAAGCGCGCGAATTCATAATGGCGACCTCGTTAAGGAGAACGGACGAGCTTTCGCGCGAAACTTGACGTTTCGCTTTGTATACACGTCATCGTTCGCAAAGCAAACGTAATCGCGAAGTTCGCAAAAACCAAGTTTTTATTTGCATATGTTTGAATATAGAAAAGGTAATGTTGCATAATTTTAAATGTAAAAAAAAAGAAAAAAAAACAAAGTTTAATAGAAACTTGGTAACTATACCGAGTACGCGCGATGGGGATAAATACGCGCGGTGTATAGAACGAGTTCGAGGAAGTTTGAATGAAACTAATCTGCAACTGTGTGTGATCAAAAGAGAGAAAATTCCAGATCGAAAATCTTACCACATGCACCAAGGACTGGACGACAAGGCAGACGGGATTTCCGGCGGCTTGAATAACCTCCACTGCACGCTCGTGCGTGCTGTGTCGCAGGTCCACACCGTCCACCTCAATTATTCTATCTCCAATCTGAAAGCATGCACGTACGCCGGAGGGCAAATTAAGTTTGCGAGAGCGCAGTCGACATGTGTAGTATATGTCGTAACAGAGTATTCAATCTCGGTGCGTTCATATACGTGTCTCTGCCGAATGAGAAATCGGTCGGATTCGATATTTAATTTTCTTACAATCGTACTACGTGCTCCCGTACTGCTGTTCGTCACAATTTTTATTTGAACTACGTAACGACGCGAGTTGTGCACAGATTTATTTTTTGTCTCCGTTCATTTATCTCGTTTTAAATCCTTAAATCAAATTTATCGAAACGCAAATTTTTCTTTTCCTCGCGTTCAAATTTATCGAACGCGAGGGAGGAAGAACGACCGAGATGTGTGTGTAAAAAAAATTGAAGAAGAGATAACGCGATTCGCGCGTAGAAAGAAAATTTGTCTCGAGACAAACGTCCGTTACCTTGAGACCGCCGGTTCTGCCGGCCGGACTGTTCGGCAGAACATTCTTGATGAATATCCCGGAAATATTCTGGGAGGACTTGCTGGAGCCGCCGTTGTGCAGATCGACCTGAAAAGGAAGATCGATCGGTCGGTTTAAATGGCTCCGTGTACGTACAACGTTCCGGTTAAACGGCAGATTAACGCAGCGGCAAACGTGATCGGTCGATTTGGTTCCGCTGACAATTTACAATTTAATCGCGGTTAAATTTAATTAGCGTCGCACATCGTGCGTCGGCGAACTCCGTCGTGAATTCCGGTGCCGCGCCGCGAGCAGCACTGTGATGGCAATTCCATTCCAGACGGATTGTAGCCCCCGTGATTTCCGATCCCTCCCTCCGTCCCCGCTCCAATTTCTCCCCCGGTCATTTATTCTCATTAATCTCTCATTGGTTCGTCGACGTTCGTTCGTTCGTATCGTTCGGCCGCTAATCGAATTAAAGCAATTATTTAACACCGCGCTTGTATAGACTGCGCATCTCTCCGATCGCGGAGTGCGTATATAAGAGAAGCGTAATACAACGTATTTAATTAGCAGAGAATTAATGCGGAAATTTATTCGAAATTTCCCACAAAGCGATAAGGGGGAATGGAGGGAGGAAAGATGGGAGTACACGTGAAATTAATTATATCACGCAGCCGCGACGCGCGCGCCGGTGGGATTGCGCGATCATAAATTTATGCGCTTAAAAGTACAGCCGCATTATTCAAATGCGCGCGACGCCGCCGCCACCGCCGATGTGCATTCAGTAACTTGTTTTGTACATAATTCTAACGAGCTTTCAAAATAACGGAACGGTCACCGCAAGCCAAAGCCAATGATCCTATTATATCCGCTTTCTTGTTCGGCTTAATGTCAGGAAACTATCCCGGCGCGCGTTAATGCACTTAAACCGATGCAGTCCGCATCGGCGAACGTATTACGGACGATGTACATTAGCGAGTCGATGTGCATCGGCGAGGCGTTGAATTGATTAAATTCCATTTCGTCGAGACTAACAATTCCCGATATCCGCTTGTCTCGCGCGCGATAAAGTCCCCCCTGCCCCCCCCCCTTTAACCGAGGGTTGTCGCGATGAATTTGTTTGACGAGAGAAATCGCAATTTAAATTTATTAAATATCCACGAGGATACATCACATCCGAGAACGGGATCTCCCGACGGAGAACGCGTATATATTGGTTCGTCGCATCGTCGACGTCGGGTTTAAATTTCGACGTTAATTATCGAGGTTTGAATTATCGAGCTACAGATCATCCGGTATACGGAACAGATCTATCGGGCCATCTGTTTACTAGCAAAACCATCTGGTTCGACCTACTTCTCCAACTCTGTCCGAATGTTTCAATAGCCGTCGTAACATTCCCAATTTGAAAGAGAGAGGGAAGCCAGCTATAAAACACCGGAGCAATATCGGTGGACCAACTCTCTCTCTCGCCTGTTTCTCGCGAGTTATATTCGTGCGTGCTAATAAAAGAATTATACGAAAAAACTATGTGGACCCCATGTGGGGGGTCGCGTGAGAAAAATAATTCCGAACCACACAATAATTCGGGATTATCTTGCACCGATCGCGCGAATCGGTTGAATAAAATTTAACTTTAATTGACGAACTTAACACGCGACAACGAAGAACTAATTTTGAAAATAACAAAATCGCTCGTTGAAATAAGTGCAAAATATTTTATAACAGAGAAGTAATGATTTATATATATATATTTTTAAAAAATATATATATTATAAAATTTAATGTAAACATTTTACATGTTAAAAATAAAAAAGAATTTACAAAAAATCGCGAACAAAAATAAATTTACATTCTCCCGTTCTTTCGCGCGGTGTCAAGGTCACATGAAGAAAATCGTATCATACCTTTCCGCCGACGATGCTGAGCCCTAGGCTGGTCCTCGGCTCTCTGTATATCTCCACCAATCTCTCCGGGCCCCAGTGCTTGGACCAGGTGACATCGCCATCGTGATTTCTGTGCGTGACGGTCATGTCCCCTCTGCGCTCCACGAAGACGACTGTCGGAAACTTCCGCGGCGAACTCGGCGAGATCGACGAGGGCGAGCTCTCGGTCTTCCTGGACGTCGAGCTCGTCGGTCTGCTCTGAAACGAATACTCCGGACGATCGATGCTCGCTTGATCAGCCTCGAGCAGCAGCTCGTCGTCGCTGCATTGGATCGCTTTTGACTCCTGATAGGTCTGTACCTCGACTTCTCGTCGCGGACTGCGCAGTGCGTCCTCCCGCGAGGAAGATCTCGATCTGTCGGATGACGATCTCGCGGATATGTCCTCCGGGATGCACTGAACGCTCTTCGACTCCTGCGATCGATCGTCGCTTCTCGCGAGATCACCAAAGTCTTCGAGCGAGCACTGAACACTCTTGTTCTCGTCCTGCGTCTGCGTTTGCACTTCCCGCTTTGGGCTCTGGAAGTACTTCTGGCCGACGCGGAACGGACTGATAGCAGACAACGGTTCCTCGCAGGGACTCGTTACACTCTGCTCGGGACTGCACTGCGTGCTCTTCGACTCCTGCACAGTCTGCGTCTGTACGTCGCGCTTCTCCTTAGGCGAGTACTGGGAATGAGTCTCCTTGAAGCTGCGTTCGACCTCCGAGATGCTTTCGTCGTAAGTCTCCTGAGCCTCCGACAGATCCTCCAGAAGCGAAGGAGTGATCGCCTCGTGGAACAGATGATCCGATTGGCTCTCGAGCGTCTGGCTCTGATACTCGAGAGAATGCTCCTTGCAGATCAAACTGTCCTCTTCGTATCTACGAGTCACTTCCTCCGACAACGGCGAGGGTTTTTCGCGCGAAGGAGTCCGATCGGAGGTGTCGCGATCCTCCTTTTGTTCCTCGCGTCGATCCTGTGCCGCGCGATCGGCAACTTCGCTCGGTGAAATCGAAGAATCCCTCGGCGCGTCGACGTATTCCTCGCGTCGAGATCTTGAGAGAAATGAAAAAAAAAAAAAAAAGGTCAGAGCGACGAGAATTCAAATCAAATGCTCAACGAAGCGGAAACTCTATTCTTCGGGACAAGGCTATTGTAGCGATAAACGGATCGTCGCGACGGGAATCGGATCGTCGGATGCAATTGCGCGCGCGACGGCATTTTCTTAATTGCACCTTGTTACGCATCCGTATAAAAAAAATACTTACTTATCGTTAGATAAGATGAATCGTAACGGAGAAAAATGATTACTACTTTCGTCTTGAAAATTATCACGTGCCGTTATATAGCGCGAAAATAAAATCTAGAAATAGTATTTTGTTGGAAATCAACGGTAGAATGCTATTGATGCGATTGGGACTAATTAACAGTGAGTCACGCAACATCGTCGCGATGACTCGTAACAGGCGTAAAAAAAAAAAAAAAAGATAAGTGGCTCTTGACGCGATATCTTTAATTGGCCAGATGAGATTAATACGATTAATTATCTGCAACACTTTTGATGCAATGCGTTACCGGCAGCAATAACAACAGAACGTTGGAAAAGTTTGCGACTTATACAAAAAAAAAAAAAAAAAAATTTATTTTCCCAGCTCGATCTTATTGCAAAATAAAAACAGATCGAAAGCTTGCAGTTTGCGCAAAATATTTTTCGAACGCGATATTTTTGTTGTCCTGTAACGGAAACGAGAAACCGCGCGCAACCGATGATGATAATATACGTGGATTATTTATTGGTTGCTTGTAGGAAAAACGCGATATTCTTTCGATGCGGAACGTGTGCACATTTTCCGTATGTACATACACGTGAACATAAAGTATAAATCCTACGCAAGAACGTGACGGATCTGCCGCCGTGTTTGCTTCTAGCGGAGAGAGAGAGAAAGAGAGAGAAAATTCTCTCTGTATTCAAATGACTATGATATTGTGAACCAAAAATATCTTCTCGTTTTTTTTTCAAAAAAAGTTTCCACTTTTCGATATTTCGCGAGAGAGAGAAAATTTGTAGTAGCGTTATTATGTAAAATACTATTTGTAAATATCTCTGCTATTATTATATAAAATATTATTTATACGTGTAAATAATCCGATACGTGTGAAATATTATTTACATGTAAAATGGTGTTTAAAATGATAAGTTGTGAACTCTTTATTAAAAACTTGTATAATACGATATTAAGCGCGCGCGCACTCCAATTCTGACATTTCTCTTTTATTACATAACTCTCTCGTGAAAAGATCATCTTTGTATTCGGTACAAAACTTGAAATCATGCAAATCGTCTAATTGAAGAGCGAATTTGCTTCGTGTCGAGACCTTCGCAACTAAAAAATTTCTTCCGCAGTCGCGACCATGTAGATCAATTTTGTATATATATTTATTTTTAAGTCAACTTGACTCGCGGAAATTGTAAATTGAACATTACATAAGACGAATCCTTGTCGCGACACATTTCTACGTATTTACCAAAGTGTGTGAACAATCGCGACGACTGAAACTCGTCGAGACTGATCGTATGCAATTGTTTCTTATTTGTTTCATGACACAAAAAAAAACAGAATCGCGATTCTCAACGCTAAGAAGCGCCAGTTACGTTCGGATGAGGCAGTTACATGACGTACTTCAACTTCCGTTATCCAAGCGAGGTAAGATTTTTTTGCGCGACGCTCTCAGACTCCGAGAGGCACGTCCGTCGTTTCTTTGACGTCGTTCCGTCGCTTCTTCTTTTTTTTTTTTTTTTTTTTTTAATTCTTTCCACACCGAGATCGAGTCGCACTTCTGGAAGATGCGCGAGTCAAAAGAGAAGAAAGATACTCGAGCGCGAGCACGAGGAAAGAGTGGCGCTTGTCGAGAACCTTCAGCGGCAGAACGCGACGCGGAAAAGAAGTACGCGCGGGTATTTGTTTCTCACGTTACGTCGCCCGTACGGAAGCCAAGGTGTTGTGTCTTCGGCGCGTCACTGCAAACTGGCTTCCTTTGATCTAATAAATGACACTCTTTTGCGAAGCGCGCGTGTGTTCGCGCTCGTCACACACGTGCGCACACACAGGTGAGCAAATACGTTCGTGCGCGCGCGCGAGCGAGCGAGCGAGCGATTGCACTCGCGAGTGATTGTGCGAGCGCAAGACGCGCAATCGCGATGATGATAACATGCCGAGCGTAGACGCGCGCGTAGACTGCTTGAGGCGCGGGTGACTCGTGTTCCTACCGCGGGAGTATTCCGTGCGTGCGTGCGCGCGCTCGATTCCATGCTCTGCGCGACGACGTAACACGTACGTATATGTATATATACACACGTGTGGGAAGTATGTATGTGTCTGTGTGTGTGTGTGTATGTGCGCGCAGTTGTTGGTCATTGAGCGCGTGTGTTTGGCGTATGAAGTGTTTTGTACATACAAGGTGTCGTGAAAAAAATTACATTTAATGAGAAAATGATGAAATAGACGATGATCGAATGCGATTTGTTTTTATGCGTGTGATATCGCGACAGCTGAAAGATTTGTGTAACGTAACTGTGAACAATTCATTTTCTATCAGTGCGAAACGTCGATTTAAATAAAAAAATAAATACACGCACGTGATTTGTAATCACACACACACGCACACATTTTTGTTCTATAGATTAAGTTTCTTTAAAAGAGAGAGCCTTAATTTTTCTACTTACACTTCTGACTTGATCTCTTAAACGCGTAAATTTACATCAAGATTCTCGCGAACAAATTTGTCAAGAGCGCGATCTCTACGACATATTTCTCTATGCAAGTTCATATCATACGCTCCTTTCTAGGACACCGTATACGTAGTCATGTATATGCGAACACGGTATTCTTAATTGTATAGGAGAAACGAACGCGTGCGCGGCATATTTAACGTGAGAACATGTACGTAGATACGCGTCCGCGTGTGTGTTTGAGACTTACAAGGCGACGTGGCATATATGTGCGCGCGTCGTATGTGCAGAATGGCACGCAAGAAATGAGAACGTTTGTAGATGCGTCGCGCGCGCGCGTGTATGTGTGACTGAAAACGTCGGTAAAAAGACGACCGTGGTTATTGGACAAATCCGAAAGCGCATATACGTACGTGTTCGTAAAGATATATATATATATATATACATATATACGTATATTCACATATATGGATTCACACGCGCACAGTTGCGAAGATTTATGCATCATGCGCTTTGGCGTGCATGTGCGGATGGCATAAAGTAATCCCGAACATGTCGTATCAGCCGAGAGCCAATTTTCGATAAGTGACGACGAGTCTTTGACGGATGAGAACCAGAACCTTGCTTTTCTCCAGAGACCGATATATGTGTGTAACATCGAGTTTTGACGAAATTACATATATAAGAAATATAATAGAACAACTAAAATCTCATCTAGTTGAAGTTTCATAAATTATTTATAAAAAAAATGTTTTATCTTTTCAATATTTTTGATGTATAGATTTATATATACTTTATATATTTTATATATTGCGTGTAAATAAATAAATAATATATTTTATATATTGCGTGTGTAAATAAATAAATACACACGTTTTTTATATCCCCTCAACTTTTGAAATCTAGATTGAAACCGAGGTTTTTTAGAAAAGCGCGGAGCAGCATTGCTCGGGAACGCAATTAAAAACGTCTCACGCGGGTGGAGAACAACTTAATGAAGCAAAAACGCGGGCACACACTTGATACGCTAGCAGTCTAATCCATGAAAAGTAACTTACACATATTGATGTATTCATATATTCGTGCTGACTTTATTATTTTAGTCACTTTAATATTTACTCCCCCGTCGAAAATTGAATGATAGCGCGCTTTTAGGTCATAGTTCAATTACCATATTTCTTCACAATTTTCAAGCTTTCAACGTAACACATTTTAATAACGGGACACAAAAGGCTAATCAAGGCTAAACAAAATTATTGCGTAGGCATTAAAATTATAAATCGATAGAATTAATTCAATTAAAATTTGATTTTCGCACACAAAATTAAATTGAAATATGAAGTTTTAGGTTTTATTTATTACCAAAAAAAGGATTACCCTAAATTATTCCAAATCCCCTGTTTTTATACGCGCATCTCTCACTACTTCGTTCATTTTAATAAATAAACTTGTTACATACTGATTATGGACTTCGTTATTGTTTCTTTGTTTTTCTTCCGCGTCGTATTTATTCGTCTTTCTCCGATTTAGCCTCGCCGTTCTTCCTCCTCCTCTTACGGCATCCTCCCCGTTCCACCTCGATCTCTTCCGCTGCCTCTTTCACCTTATCTTTCTGCAGCTATTCCGGCAATTCCGCTCGTATCTTCCTGGTTTTTTCATCTCTCCGCTCTTTTACAATTCCGCGCGCGTATTTCCTCGTTTCCTTGTAACACAGCGATTGTGTCACATCGCGTACGTGTGTTTGTTATCGCTCGACCTTTTTCTAATTCTCAGTCAGCGCGGTATCATTTCCGTCGTGTTTGACGCGTCTGTGCGTCGCACTTCTCCGACGTCTCGCGCACATTTATTTCCCTTTGCCATTTCGTCGTTACGTAACGACCGTTCGTATACGCGCCGTCTTTTTTTTTTTCTCCCCCAGCGGATGTCAATCCGCGTCGCTTTCGACTGCTTCGCATCCGACATAGCGTTCGATTTGTCTTTTTCCGATTCGTCGCGTCCGTGTCAGCTTTTCTCCCTTTTATAACGTCTGGACCTATCAGCTTTTTTTCTCTTTCGCCACCCATTAACATCGCTGTCAGTCCTAGTTAAGCTCGGCGGAATTTTCTCCCACGTCTCTGCATCGCCTTTGCGAATCGAGATTCGTTTCTAACCGAGCGAACTCTCGAGCAAGTCTGACTCTCTATCGGTCTTCTGCCACACTTCGGTTTATTTCGAAGTCTATTATCGATTACGTCAGACGCAATGCTTATTTTTCTGACACGGCGCTGTTGTAATGACAACATCAATCGTTTAAATCTCACGCAATTATCTCGCGTAAACAAATGTGAACTTTAGCATACGAATTGGTGTGTTATTTATAAATTTTTGACGTGTAGTTGCGCAATATAGTTTATAAATAATCTAGTACACATGATCAGACGCGATAATATTTAAAAATTTGTAAAACAAACGATGCGATGAAAAAAAAAGTGAATATTGCATCTCTGGCAGAGTGACGCCAGGTACGCGTTTCAACGCGGAATCCGAACGAAAATCCGCAAAGAAAACAACACTTGGCGGAATTTGCGGCTTTATTCGCGTGTGGGCGGAATCTCTGCGCAATCCTGCGAGCGAGAACTTTGCGGCGTAAATGTATGTAAATGAAAAAGTTCTTCTCAAGAGTGGAAAAACGCAGTCTTTAAGAATATAAAGAGGAAGACGTTTTTATCTTCCGTCCCCTCCCCCCCCCCGACTTCCCACAATGTATCTTTTGATGAATTAAAAAGCAGTCGCTCTCGGAAGACGACGAATGCGGCAAAGACGTGTATGAATAAATTAATTATTTAATTTTGTCGAATCCCGACGCGAGAGCGGGACTTGAAAAAAAAAAAAGTGTAAATAAAGTGTGCAAATTCGCTTAACGTTTTCCGGTTACCGCGGCATGAATTATTTATCAATCTTTTACATTAGTCCAGATTTTCTCTCAATTTCCATATTTCGGACTTGTAAAAACCCGAAGCGAGAGCTGTGTGTTTTGCGTTCGTATAATCGAGATTTTCCCGTTGCTCGTTACACCGCGGCGTTGCAACGACGCGACGCATAAAAATGAACATCGATGCATCATCGCCGCAGACGCAAAACTCTTGAACGTATACATTTTTTCTGCTACTTGTTTTCTTTTTTGTTTTTGTTTTCTTTCATTCCGCGTGTGCGCTTGACATTTATAAAAATTCACGCGCGCTCCGTTTTATTGCGGATTTTATTTTATTTTATTTTTTTTTTTTTTTGCGCGCGCGCGAAATTCTCGAGCTTTTTCGCGGAATTTTCGGGACCGAGAAAAGTTATATTGCAGCGCGTATTAACTGCGGGGTGACCCAGTTTTCCGGTAAATTGTACGAGCACTTCGGGGTTTCTATGGCTGTGCGTGTAATCCAACCCTAATCGGGATCGACAAACTGCGATGGGTAAACAATATTGTTTGTAAATCGACATTCGAAGCCCCGAGAACGTCGCATGAACTTATTAATATAACGGCGATCGCGGTAGACCGCAAACAGAAGAGCTCGCTTTATTATTCCGCGCGCCCTTTCCGCAGCAAAAGATCCATCTTCGCGAACGATCTTTTCGTTCGTGACGAAATGCTTCGTTGACATCGAACACTTGCTAAGATATAAAAGATTTTTGATCTCTTTCGTGGAATAGTGCGCAAACACAATATATCTTCCCGCGATGAAAGATTTGAGAAACTCACAATCGAGTAATGTTAATCGCATTATTATCGTCGCGCGGTGAAATCGTTATCTACTTTTTTAGATAACTTCTTTTATTGTTTAATCTACATTTTTGCTCCTGATTTATTTTAACAACAATTGTAATTGTCCATGCGTTTAGAAGCGAACCTTTGCGACCCCGCTTTGACACACTTAAATAAACATGACTCATATCGAGATTCTGTATTTTTTTTTTTTTTTTGAAAATAAATAGATCAGCCAACAATATTCGCTTACCTCGAAATTTCATCGTCCGCTCTCGCTTCCTCCGTCGTTCTCGTCGTGTCCCCGTCACGCAGAACCGTCAGTTCCGGTCTGTCCGGGATCGCGAGGCTGCTGACTTTGAAGGGAAATTGTTCCTCCTTCTGGATCTTGATCAATCTCTTCGAACCTTCGCTTCCGGTTCTGCTGAATCGCCTCTCTTTGTGACGATCCCTGTCGTCTTCGGGCGTCACCTCGCTATCCTCGCTGTTGTCGGTGACTTTCGACAAGTCCAGAAGAATCTCGGGCTTTAGGTTTCTCACGGATACCTTCTGATCCTCGCCGGACTCGGGCTTGTCCTTCATCAAAGTGCTCTCGGACGTCGACTTCGCCAACGAGGGCAGTTGCAACGACGAGACGATTTCCGGCGACGGGGCTCGCATCAACTTCGGCTTGACCGTCTCGTGGCCCACGACCACTTCCGGCGGCGAGTGGATCTCGATTTTGGTGACCGTCTCCTCGGATCGTAGCGCGGTCGCCTCCTCCGCCGTAATGATCCTGGCTTTCACCAACTGGACTTCCGGCAAGAGTTCGGTTATCTGTAATGGGCGACACATTAAAAGAATACAAGAGAGATTCGAGAATTTAAAAATTCTCCGATTTTTTTTACGTAAAATATATTTCGAGATTTTTATTAGTTTTGTTAATTGTGTACGGAGAGATGTTTACGCAATAAAAAAATTAATATTTACTTAAATTACATCTGTTTTGTTATCGATTCGCCTCACCTGCTCGCTCGTGTCCTCGAAGAAGATCTCCTGAACGTCCTCCTGAATCCTAACTTCCTTTTTCTCCTCTAACAGCGATTCCCTCGAGGATTCTCGCGAAAAGGAATCTCTCCTCTTTCTCAACGAGCTGGGTCGTTTTGCCGGTTCTTGAATCGTCGCTTCGGGTTGTTGAACATCCGAAATGGCTGCCGAGGCTCGTTCCAAGATCGGTCGTTGCTTTTTGCTCTCCGAAAGTCTCCTGGCGTCCTTCGCGGTGACTTTCAAATCCGTCAGAGAATCCGTCGCCTCCTGCACCACTTCAGGCACTTTCTTCAAACTCTCCCTCCTCTTCGCGAACGCGACGAGCGTCGTATCGATTGAGGGAGTCTCTTCTTCTTTGTTAACGGCCGATGGTCGTCTCAATTGTTGTTCCGGTTGTTCGTCCTCGTGTCTTTCAGGAACGAGAGATTCCGCCGCTTCGAGACTCTTGTCGGGATAAGTAGGAACAGTGAGAATACCGTGTCTCGTCAAGAACTCCGTCACCCTCTCGATACACTCTTGTTCTTTCAAACTCTTTCTCTCCTCCCTCGATCGCCGATAACTGTCCTCAGCCTTTCTCCTGATCTCCTCGTCTCCCAGCGACTCCAGTTTCCGTCTGGACGTATCTTCCTTCAGCGCGAGGATCTTCTTCTTGGCGCCCTTTTCCGACGACGTGTCCGACCTCTCGAGCGTTTCCCTCGACGTGGACGTACGTCCTTCGGATTCCGCGCTGCTGTGGCGTTTCAAAGTCTTCCGGCGTTCCTCCCTTGATTTTCGCAACGATTTCGTCGTGACCTTGGACACTTCTTCCGCGCTGGACGACGGTTCCTCCTGCACGGGAGGCACGCGATCCACCTCCGTGGACGACGATTGCTTCTTTAATTTCACCTTCGGCGCCACCCTCTCCATTCTCGTTGTCGCGTCCTTCGTGTGTCTGGGTATCCTCGTCGTTTCGACGATTATCGTGCCACCGTACGACACGATGCTCGTCTCCTCGTGCATCGTCTTGGACGTGGTCGGATAGAACTCGTGAATGATCTCGACGTCGTTGTCGACGTCGACGTATCTGGTCGGTGACCGTTTGTCCCGATGATGAAGCCTGGGAGGTCGACGCGCGGGACTGCAGATCGGCGTAATCGGAGACGCATCCTTCCAATCGTCTTCCTCGTCCTCGTCGATTTCCGGTTTGTTCGTCGATGTTTCACTGAATCCTGCGAATATAGCGAAGAATTTTCTTCGTAGAATAATCGCGCGACAAAAATCTTTACTTACGACAGACATTCGCGTGCTAAGTATTTATTCTTTTTTTAAAAATAAAGTTTTACAAATGCTATTAAAAAAATTTTAAGAGATCTTACAAGAATATTTTTCACAAACTAGTTTAATTGTATATTACATGTTTAATGAGATGAGATGTTACTTTCTTGATCGCGAAAAAATTGAAAGAAAAATTGAAAATCTTGACTTTCTTGATCGCGAAAAAATTTCCCGCATCTTTGCATTATTGAGAAGTCGCACTTTATAAATAAATTCTTCCGAGTGTATTTATTTCGGTGCTCGAACGGTGGTGGCGTGAAAGGATATCGCGTGTTACAGCGCAATGTGCGTTAGGGAGCACAGCGCGCTTTTGTGTATAAAGTATCCGTAAAGGTAGTCTACATAATCGCAAGATCAAAATTAATGGCTTTCGTATATCAGACGTGAATGGTAATGGCAAATTGCTCCGTTACGCTTCTCTCTCTCTCTCTCTCTTCCCTCTTCTTTCTCTCTTTACGTTGTATATGTTTATGTCAGAGAAGACACACGCTTCTGTCGGAAGAAGAAAGGAAGCTCGCATAGAAATCGCGATAGTGTCTCGCGAAACAAGACGCGACATATCCTCTGTTCCGGAACAATAGCGTTATCTGAACCCGTCGTGTTCAGAACGCGCTTGTTTTTGAATGGAAATTTTTATTCGCCGTGTTGCGAAACACGTCTCAGACACGACTGATAAAAATTACGAGTCATCAGGTAAATTACCACTATTTGTTTTGTAACTTAGATAAGAATCGCATAATTGTTTATTCATAATAATTGTCGTGTGTTTATCGATTTTACTTCAATTTCACGCATGTGTTTTACGTGTTGGTGGTGATATTATTAATTTTACACGCTTGTGTTTTTTAGAAAAGAAATGGCGTCTTAAAAATCTGTTATAAAAGCGACGATAAGTGATTTTGCATTAAATTATTTTGCAACAATACCTGATCTCGAAGAGAGCAAGTCCTCGAGCTCGGTAACGCGATCGGTCGTCTCGCTCTCGTTTGGAAAACTTTTGCTTCGTTTGATCTTGGGCGTCATCTTCTGCTGTGGAATCGAGCAGCACAAAAAAGGAGCAAAAGAGAAAAACAATAATTAGACAATTGGTACAAACTTCAGTAATTACATAGCTCTAGCGTGTCTCGTACTCTAAATTCTAAAACGATTTGATCGAAGAGAAGTGCGGCGGCTTGATCGCGCGCAAGAGTGTGAGAAACAAACTCTAATGTTTTTTTTTTCGCACAGATGTGTGTTTACAGAACAAAAACAAAAAAACAAAAAAAATAAGACGGATCGTAGCGACATATGAACGTAAACGTCGCTTAACAATATACAGGTAATCTCTTCGTTGCCGATAATCCAGTTAAAGTTAAAGAGTTTCTTTCAAATAGGATTGTGAAATCCGCGTATGTCGATGACAATGCAAACCATCGTCGTGCGTAACCGACTCTTTTTTTTTCTTTTTTTCAAAAATAAAACGACGAAGAATCATTTACCGAATGCGGACTCTACGATGGATTCAGGAGTCGAAGGACATATAAAATAAATTACACACGTTGACGCAAAATATCAGAAACGAAGTTGGATGACGCTTCGCAAGCATTTCGTTTAATTTATGCACACCGGTTAATGCGCATCGGAAATGCGACGTCTAACTGCAATTTACGAAGTACAATTTACCGAAGGCGTGCACTTATTTGCGCGCGCTTTTAACCGAATTAGGCCGAAGAAACCGGTTATCGAGCGCAATTAGATAAGTGACCTGACCGAGAAGGAAGCGCTAATTTCGCGTCGCGTTGTATCGTTCGGTAAATAATTCTCCTCTCGCGATTACGTGCGATAAAAAAAAAAAAAAAAAGACGAATTTCGGCTTCTCTCTCAGTGAGACGAGAATGAAAACGAGTTATCCGCCGTTCGACTCGTTTCGTTCGATGTAACTTCGTTGTATCGAAGTAATTCACTCGAACGACAAACCGATTGAATCGATTCTCTTGCGCAAATTACTCGGAACGGAATTATTCGGGATAAACTTTCCAATCTCGCGTGCACGCGAAATAAAGCGACGCGACGGGAGATAAGAATCGCGTTTAAAAAACGGAGACGAGACTCTCTGCAATCGACTGCACAGAAGTCTGGCAATCGATGAAACTTCTTAAAGCTGCATAACGATGGCCAAGTGCTTCTTGTCGCGCACTCTTGTCGATTGGTAAATATCCAAGAAATAAGGCTTCTAAAAATCAAGACACGGAGTCTCTCGGGGTGCGAAAGAATATATGACATATGTTTATTGTGCAGATTTGTTTGGTCTCCAATAACCAATTGTTTTTTTTGTTTTTTTTCGGACGCTCTTGTTACACCGCATCCCTCACTTTTCTCCATACAGGTGTATAATAAAAAATATGGCAATATTTAAAACAATCAATTAATATTGTAACAACTAAGTAAACCTTTCTACGATGTAATAAACTATGCAACTATAAATTTTATGGAAGCAGCCTATCGAGAGACAAAAAGATTTGTAATGTGAAAACTTACCTATTGTCACAATCATATCACTCAATATATTCTATCTCGAGATATACGTTTTTTTTTTTTCATCCAATTTTCACGCAAGTTTGCGATATTATTCATTCGCTAACGCGGATTCGCGTTTGTAAGTACCACTTGCATTACGGAACATCCATATTGTAACAGCCTACTTGAAAACGTTCGTGACCGTTCATCATTCTCCGTTTATCATTCTATTGCTTTGTTACGCTCGTTGAAACAATTGTAACAGAAAAACCGAGCGAATCCTAACTTCTACTTCGCAGAATTTATTTATTTACTGACACGTTTATTGATACTGAAAATTGGACCAAAGAAAAGATAATTAAAGATTTTGTAAATAACAAAAAAAAAACACACATTCTCATCGTAAGGTAACGCAAATTTTGCGTAATAATAAAATATTTTTTTCTTTAAGGAACAAAAAAAATTTGTGAGAACACGCGACTTTGTCGCGATATTTCGTACAATAGTATATCTTTAACACACACACACACACACACACGCACAGACGTAATGCTCTCTGGTATATTTCTATATATTTCTGGTAAAATATAACAAAGTGTTAGAATGATACAATTTTTCATAACAATCACGAATTTAGAAGTACATCAAGAAACGGCACGGCCGTTGAAAAGAAAAAGAAATTACAAAATTCGTCGTAGTTCGAAAATCATTCGTTTGATTTATATATATATATATATATATTCATATATAGAGTACGTTGTATAAGAATTGTATTCCTTACGTATCAAGTAAATTTTATGTTTAATTTGATCTCTCGACTTATTTGAAAAATCAAAAACGAACACGTCGATTTCGATTCACTCGTGAATGATTCCACAAATCGGGTCGTTAAGCTCAGAATGTTGGCAATAGGGGAAAAATCTGAGATAAACGAATGAAAGGACGGGACATTCGGTTTTTTTTCGTTTCTTGTGTTCGCGTTTGTTTTTGTTTTTGTTTTTTTTTTTTTTCCCCGCTCTTGCACACGCACGTGCGGTCACGCGCGTGAAATTACATCGAGTACGCCGTCTTGAATATCGACGTTGTCATTATTATTAAAACGGGCATAAACAAGGATTTATATACTGCTTTTATCGTGGTAAATTTTATTTTCTATTTTGGTATTTTGGGTTTGTTCGTTTTTTTTTTTTTTTTTTGGTCGATAACTGCGGTAAAATGCGTAACTTGCGTCGGAAATGTATCCGGCCTCGGCGCGCTTATGCCTCGCTCTGAAAAATGAAAAAGAAATATCACAGTTAGAAAGAGATGTGCGACACACAAATTTTTGTATTTTATATAACACAAACATATATATATATATATATATTTATAAATATATATATACATATTTATATAATCACGTATTGACGACAACGACGTTTATTCGCGCGACATTCTTCCTAAATTCTACAAAAGCGCGCTAACGCGATATTGCAATTCTGTTCTTTTCGATCGCCCTTTTCTCCCTCTCTCTCTCTTTATTTTTTATTTAAAAAACTAAAACAAGTGCATAAAACACACACATATAGAGAGAAAAACTGCGGACTCGCTAAAAAGAGCAGAATTGTTTCTACATATCGCACGAAACGCACGATGGGATCAGAGAGAGGAATTTGTACGTTCGTAAATTTTTGATATATAACAGTTTTAGTTTTTACGTAATTTATACACACACACACACACACATATACGGATATGCAAATATAATATTATATTTTAAAAACACATATAAAAGAGAAAGTCTGGCGCGGAAAAATTATCAGAAATATATGTGCGTGCGATACGTTACGTCAGACAAAGATTTTATTCTCTCCCATCGAGCGAGTCGAGAGCGAGTCGAGAGCGAGCGTATCTATCGCGACAGCGACCGAATGATAAATAGTTACCGAAGTATAAAATGTTAAATTCATATCTCGCGCAATATATAGTAAAAGAATAATAACAGAGAGCGGCCGCTGAGAGATACGCGGGAATACGCACGAGAGCGCGCGCAGATTTGCGACGAGAATGCGCACAGATGTCGCGGCAAGAAGAAGCAATTTTTACGTAATAATCGCTCGTGCTGCCATATGCTTCGGTAAACGTGCAACGAATTGATATTCTTCTCTTTCTCTTTCTCAAGCTGCAAAGCTTCGCGTCGCACGGAAAAAGCGTGAAAAGTTTTCTCGCAAACTTTTCCCGTCTCGGTTCTCTCTTTCATAAGAATGAGAAAAAGAACGAGATCGTCTCTCTAGACGATTTATTTTTGTCACAACTTTGTAAGCGCGTATTGTATATTATTCCATTCAAGTTTATTGAATATAGTTCTCAAACAAATTGCAATACTTTTCACGCTTCGCTTATACAGCGAATTTATAATAATAATAACAAATGGGGATGCATGACCATTTTATTCTTCGGATAAGTGAAGTTCGCTTCGGTTTAAAAAAATTGAATTTAAATTTTTACTTAAACAAATCTGTTTCAAGCAACGATTGTAGCTTCGTCAATTTTTAAATGTGTAAAAAAAAAATTATTTGTTGTTGGTTTCTCTTGAAACAACAAATTAAAACGCGATGTATTATCCGAACGTATCACAGCTTGTTGTGTGAGACAACGAAAACGCCATGCGCTGTGTAACAAAAAAGTTCGCATCTGATCTTTCTCTCGGTGTGCAAATTGCCATAAGAAGCGCTTGCGGGAGAAGCGATTGTGACTATACATCAAATATAAATTAATAAAAAGAAAAACGATCAACAAAAACAGACCGAGAAAGAAACGTGGATCGTGCATCCCTAAAGTCTATTATATATAAAAAAAACTGCATTCATCAGCACTCGCGGTAGCAGCAAGAGAACTTTTCTATGGAGTTGTTGTTGTTGTTGTTGTTGTACGAAGATTCCGCGTTTTTTTTTCAAGGTTTTATGCAGCTGCGCAAAATAAAGCTCGCAATAGACACCAGGCACACGCACACGCGCGCACGCGCGCATGCACACACACACACACACACACAGCGAGGAGAAGGTATACAGAGTATAACAACAACAGAGATGGACATCGATATAACAATAATTAGAGAATAAAAAAGAGGAAAAAAACTGATGACAGAATAAAACAGTGACAAATACAAATAATTAGTGACGATCGATAATGAATGGATGACAAACAGCAACGATACACAACAGTAACAACGTTAATTAACGAGAACAATTAATGAGAGAACAATAATCGTGATAATCGTTTCGCGTGCCTTCGAGAGAACGCGGACTTTTTTTTTTATTTTTTTTATAAGAGAGATTATTAATAACAAGAGAGCGTCGCGTTTTTTTTTTTCTGAAGCAGTGAAGAAAAAAGGAAGCCTGAGGAGAGGAGAATCGATTTTTTGTTACGTAACTTGCGGCTCATGATATTCCATGCGGCTAGAGACCCGTCGAAGGCTTATTTGCGCCCCGTCCGTGTTTTCTCCGCCCCCGTTCGAGTATTCGGGAAGTCGATCGGAAGAGTTCAGGTATAGTAACACAGGTAAGTAGTAGTTAACGTACGGTATCGATCCCCACACGAGCGCCTCTTGATAATAGTGAAGAAAGGTGCCAGTGAGTAGTAGACAGTAGTAGAATGGTAGTAGAGCTCTACAAAAAGGCGAAAAGTTTGACATACGAGCTTGCTTGTGGGAGTTCGTAGCTTAAACAACTGTCTTGTGAACAAAAAAAAGAAAAAAAACAAAATAAAAGAAAGAAGAAAAAAAGATCGAAGATAGCGAAACGAGAATAAAATAATAAAAGAACGGAAAAGAAAGGCGACACAATCAAGAAAGAAACAAAAACAAAGAGATGATAGATTCAAATATCGTTCAACTTGTACTTGATCGTTTACTTGCCTCTCGTTTTTTCACACACGTTCTATCACGAGTTTCTTTTCGTCTTTTCTTTCAAACTTTCCGTTTTTCACTCTTACGTTTCTCTCTCTCTCTCTCTCTCTCTCTCTCTCTCTCTCTCTCTCTCTCTCTCTTTCTTTTATTCTCTTCCTTTCACACGTTTTTCTCTCTCTCTCTCTCTCTTTTTTTCTCTCTCTCTCTCTCTCTCTCTCTCTCTCTCTCTCTCTCTCTCTCTTTCTTTTATTCTCTCACTCTCTCAGGCTACTTGAGTCATTTTCTTTCTCTCACTCAGACTTCACTCATCTTTCTCATTCATCTTTCATTCTGTCGTTTCTTTTCTGAAATGCACGCTCTTTCACTCTCTCTTTCTCTCTTTTTTTCTCTCTCTCTCTTTCATACGTATTTTCTTTTTCTCTTTATCTGTCTACTAAAAAAACCTGTGTCTATATGTATCTTTCGCTCTATTTTTTCACTCTTTCTCTCTTTCACTCTTTCTTCTCTCTCTCTCTCTTTCTTTCTCTCTTGACCGACCGACCGACCGACTGCAAGGAGACAAATGGCAAATATAACAATACGCAACAAAATATAATTCCTCAAAACGAACTTGCAACTTGCTAAACAAAGATCACTAAGACGATCGTGTGTGTTTTGGTGAGTTTTGAAAAAATTTTTGAAAGTATGTGAGAGAAGTCAGTCGAAATATGCAATAAAGTTGTTTTGTTCAGCTACTCTACCAGGCAACTTTCATTCACTATTACAATCGTTTTAGTTCGGTACTTACTTAGTTGATGGTCGCGGGCAATATACAACCCATCCGCGGTAAACACCCCGAGCGCTATTATCAAACTCTCTTTTTCTTTTTCTCTCTCTCTCTCGCACCGTCTCTCTCATGTTTTCTCTTTTTTTTTTTGTATTCACCATATCTCTTTATTATTTTCCGTTTTACTTTTCTCCGGTGCTGATCAAAGCAGCGCCGATTATGTACATTCGCGTACTTCTTTTTCTCTCTCTCTCTCTCTCTCTCTCTCTCAAGTTCGCCGAATGTCCGACCTTTCTTTCTTTTATTTCCCCCATTTTTCTGATCACCGCAAAACAAGGATACGAGTGTCGTCGAAAAAAATCTCATTAGACGTCGTTAACCGTATTGTTTCGTTTTTGGAAGCGGAGCACAGAATTAACGATTTGATATATTGATCTACGCGTAAGTCGTTCAAGTTTGAAAAACAATAATCTATATTTTATATATATATAATATATATATATATAAATATGAAAAGAAAAATATATATAGAAATATAGTTGCTTGCGCTTTAAAATTCTACTAATTTGTTTCTCGGTTTATATTTGTTACTTCAAAAGCAGTTGCGTCGAGATAAATGCATATGTAAAAAATAGTAGCATATGCAATAATTGTATATAATTTCATATAATTAATATACCTAAGAAAACCTAATTATTGCTATTTTTTACAATTGTAGAAGACTACCGGATATATGTATGTACAAAATATGTACAAAATATATGTACAAAAGGAAAAAGGATCATTTTTTGCTTGTGTCAGTTACGTCGATTGATGTATATATAATATATACACAGCATTATATTATAATGCCTTAAAACTTATTACTTATATATAAAATTGTTTAAGTATATATATAAAATTATTTACTTGGTAAACGTATTCCGAGTACGCGTACCGTATTGTTTTTCATTTACACATCACAATTGTCAATCAAACTTTAATTATATTAATTTAACAAAAGAATAAAAGTGAGGGTTAACGAACTCGCGAGTTCGACCTCGGTTGAACGACCGGTTGTCGCCGGATGAAGACAAAATGCTACACGGGTAGCAGGCGAATATGTCGGCGCAGGAGGTTTGCGAAGAGGAGGGGGAACGCGCAATCTCAGAATCCGAGTATTACTAGTCGTCAAAAGTGCCCCAAGATGAAGACAAAATGCTACAAAGCTAACAGGAATACACGTTGGCGCAAGAGGTATGCGAAGAGATGGGCGTCGAACTCGCTTAACGTCGACTCAGAGACGGGGAGGGAGGAGCTACGAACCCCGCGCTCCGATTGGTCGCCGCTCGCCATGCCTCGCAGTGATCGTGGGCAGTTCGAGCGACGCGGCGACGCCTTCGAATACCTTCGTATACCTCTTTTATCTACATGCGTTCCTGGTCTCCGATAATTTTCGCGAGTCTCGTTAACCTCAATTTCGTTCAATTTCGTTTCTTTTCCGTGACTTTTGTAGCTTCGGCCGACGACCGAGAAGTCCCTAAATAAATAAATATGCTCGAGATAAGACTTGTTATTGTATTGTAAATGTAATTTCAAGCATAAACAATACGTTGTGTGCGTATATTTTGTTTGAAAATATATCGGCACAAAAACGACGACTTCGTCGCGCGCTTTGCGATATCGTCGAAAAATAACTTTGCGTACTCGTAAAAATTGTTTTTTTTTATTCTTCTTGTTTTTATTGATTTCTTATGGATGTTCCGATATTGCAATGGTACGAACGCGCGTGAAAAGTATATACAATTATATTAAACGTTAAATTATTATAGAAAATGAAGTATATCGTAAAATACGCAAACGAGCTGAAATAAAAAGTAAACGATTATTATATAAATCATGACGAAGAAAACAAGCATTGTGTAGCGAACACAAAAGGAAACTGACAAACACATGAAGGATCTGTAACTGGATAGCAGGATAATGACAGGATATTTGAAACAAACTGAACGAAATAATATAATATATATATATATATACGGCACCTCATTTATTGGCACAAACCTACATGCATGTGTTTTAATTGCACTCGGTAAAAATGGAGAACTTCTTTATCTTACGTATTTTATTTGTTTTTATTTGTTTTTATTTCTGTTTTTATTTTATTCATTTGTAGAGATCGAGCTATTGTCAATTTTTTTTTTTTTTTTGTAACATTTGACATTTATATTTTTCGCTTAAATTTTTTACATGTAATCCAATTTCACGCGCTGTTTTTCGCAAGTAAATGTATACGCTGGCATTTCAAATTGGCACGTATAAAAATATAAAACCGTCTTTTTTTTTACACGCGAGGAAAAAGTTTTGGAAAAATATCTAACGCGAGATTTTTAAAATGATCGCAATCACAAATTACTCGGTGCCAAAACGAACAGATTTGTTTTCTTTTTATTACAATGTGCCGTCACACGTGGTATATAAAGAAAATTAAATTCAATGATAGCACAGCGGACAGTGTGTACAATATACAAAACAAAATGATTAACTTAAAACATACAGATTAACACAATTTGGGATGCAAAAGCACAAGTATAAAATGCGTCCTGGTGCGCTGCGATATTGTGCGTGAATATTAATGTGTGTGTTCAAATCACCTCTGAGATGAGATTTAAAATATTTTTCGCGACGAAATATATATATATCGGTGGTGTGTCGAAGTAAATATGCTTCACATTGACCCACGATTCATTAAAAAAGTGAGTGTTGTGACGAAAGATATATTATAATAAAACACTTAATCTAAGATCGAAAACAAAAAAAATCAGTCGATGTGTAAATGTAACATATAAAAGTATCTGCTACTAAAAAAATATACGCACCTTAAATATGAGATGACGCGACGAACTTAACACAAATAAACTACTATACATCATGCATGCCTGTATATAAAATAACCTTTGACAATTATGATAGCTTCAAGAAATTACATGATCCAATGTTCCGTTACAAAAATCTTACACAAGGGCTCTCGAATGTGCAATTGCACGTATGTAGAAATAGAAATAGATTATTGAAGGTCAGTGCACGCGCGAATACACACTCCCCCCTGTGCGAGAGAGATGTATATATACATATAAAATATAATAATTTATTTCTATTTCCACAACGTTTCATTTCTCCACTAAAATGTGCTAAATTTGCTTTGGGTGGTCTTATGAAAGCAGTCGCACGAAAAATGGCAAGTATTAAAAATACCCTTTTGACGATATCATGCCAACGTCAATTATTTCTTTCGAAGGTTCTGCCAATTTTTTTTTACCAAACGACGGACGTGTGCATGCGCGCAATAGAAAAAAAAAACAACAAATACATACAAGGGACGACAATTGAAGAAATTTCAACGATTTTTATAAACACATAAAATAAAACAATATTTCATGCTCGTTATTCAACGACACTCCAAAATAAGTCTGTTTAGTATAATATTTAGTACATATATGTATAAAAAAAAAAAAAATGCAGGACGGTTGCTTCACTTTTATGGACGGAATCTCCGTAGGAAATATGCATTCGGATTCGTGCGCACGTACGTTCTGTTTTAACCGACTAAAGAACTGCATTTGTTGCGTAATTTTTCAGCGCGATATTGATAGATAACAGAAGGAAACCTTCGCGATTGTGTGTGGTTTTTTTTTAAAGTTCGATCGCGTGCGTATATCGACCGTCTCGAAGACACGCGAACCACGGCGAAATTTAGCAGAGGCAAGAGCCTTGAGTCTTGTTATTTTAACTGAAATAGCGATTTCTAATAATTAAATTAGAAACTCTCGGATTTGACGAGGTTGTGCTGATGTTTCAAACCCTCAATCAAATCCATGTGCGGCGGCTCGGTCACATTGACCTTGCGTTCACGGAAATACTCCCGCCTCTGTTTGTGGCTATCCACGATCGAGGTAGCGGCCGCCGAATCGGCGTTACGGTCTCTTGCAGCCTCAATCCGGTCGTCCTGATCGCTCACCTGGACAATACTGTCTGGTATTGGCAGCGGTTTGGCCACGCCGATGCGAACCGTTCCCTTCGGGGCGCCTTTGAGCGCCTGCACGGCCTCGTCCAGTGTTGCGTTCTCTAATGCGATGTCATTCACAAACAGAAGCCGATCGCCCGGTATTAACTGCCCGTCAACCTGTGCCACCCCTCCGGGCACGAGCGATCGTATTACTATCACAGTTTCGTTGGGGTTCATTGGATCCTAAAAGCGAAACGAGCGGGAAAAAAAGAAAAAAAAAGAGCGGATGATTATCAACAATCTCTTTCTCTTTCGAGGCGTGAACAAATTCTGCGCTACAAAAAAAAAAACACGTTTCGAACCTGATAATCCAAAATGGAGAACCCAAGGCCCCTCTCTCCTTTAACCAATTCGATAATTTGCGGCTCGGAACTCCACATCGCCAGTCCGGTAAGCGGTTCTAACGAGCGCGACTTCATCTTATTTAGACTCGCGTCGGTTACTGTGGCCGTGGTCGTCGTCGAAGCCAAGGAACCGTCCGACTTCGCCTTCACGAGGCGATCCATTGTGGGCAACAAGTTCTGCAGAGACCCGCCGAGAATACTCTACGGGAGAACACTGATATTCGCGGCGGTTCTTTAAAGCGGCGGCGACTCACAGTGACTGACACCGTGTTTACTATCTACTTACTCTAGTCTGAAAAGCGGCCTGATGTTGAGCGGTGTCGATGGGACAGAGTGGATCTTGGGAAGCGATCCTTCTTCCGCAAACCATACGAACGTGTATAGGCAACTCTTTCAACACGCTAACCACCTCCATATGATTGATACCCAATAAACGATAGCCGTTCACCTTCAAAAGAACACGATATCTATTTCAGACACGTTGTTCAAGAGAAGAGAGCACTTTGTCGAGCGCTTTGAAGAAAAGAAACGCTATAGAGAAAAAGCTTAAGGCTTCGCTAGAAAGATATGGAAATTCGATAACCTCTAGCAGCTCGTCGCCGGAACGCAGGGTGCCGTTCTGTCCGACAGGACCCTCCGGCAATACGGCGCGTATATAATGATGAGGCCGTACTTCCTGCCCGTTCTCCACGTCGACTGTTCCCTCCAAACTGATTCCGAGACCGCTGCCTTCGGCGAACTTCTTCAGTTGGGCGACCTATTCGCAAAAAAAGCCAATACACATGTTTTTCGCAGCGCGCTTTTATTTAGTAATCAGGATTTTACGCTCGAGAACGAGCTACTTTACCACTATCTCTCTATCGGGTCCGACGATCTTCTGCCACTTAGCTTTAATAGCCGCGCGAATTTGAGGCGTTAGCTCGGTCGACGGGTCGCTCAATAGAGCCTCGACGTTGGCCGCGTCATCCTGTTCGTCCGACGATCTTACACGCTCGCCTTCTTGCAGTATCGCGCTGTCCACGGTAGTGTGCGATTCGCCTTCTGGCTCTATTTCGGTGGTGGTCTCGCCATCCTGCTGCAAAGTGCAAACGTAGACTTGATAACTTGTATAATATGCCAATGTAATAACAAAAAGTCCCCTGAAGTTTAAACGTTTAAAAATATTTAACGTTTACTCCAAGTTATATTATAACGAAGTCGTTTATCTTTTTAAGTAAGTTCTAATTGTTAAATGTACCGCGCTCATGGGGAAACTAGGTAGGCTCGTTATCGACGGGGAACTCGGCTGAGGTAGTCTCAAGGCTGAGGTAGACTCGCTCGCGGCGATTGCTTGTTGTAGCTGTTCGAACTTTGGTCCACGTAGATATCGCTCCAAGCAAAGAGTTACCGTTTGCCCGGTACGTCTTAACACCTCAACAGCCTCGTGATTGGTGTAGCCCTGCAGGGAGTGACCGTCCACTTCCACTATGCGATCGTTTATTTGAATCTTACCGCTCAAGTCGGCTGCGCTACCCTCGCTGATGCTCTTAACGAAGATGCCGGAAAGTTCTTCTGCAAGAATCAAACGTTTTTATCGTCGCTTTGGTCGGCACGTTGCGTATGTTAACAACGATAGCATCTACGACTATCTTGGACGATGTCACGTTTTTATCTCAAAGCTACTTTCGCATTATTTTTGAGAAGTCAAAAGTGAGAGAATTTCCACTCATGTCGAGAAGAACTCTGTCTTCCTTCCGTTACCTTTCTCGCAGACGTAACCGGCGATGGTAATGCCGAGACCGTAGATGTCCTTCGTAAGCGCGACCGTGAAGCGCTCCATTTCTGGCAGTGAATTGATGTCGAGGGCCTCCATCGTGAGCACCGGCAGATCCTGGAGCTGCACCGGAAGTGGCACCGCCGGTATAACTGGCATCGTGCCAATTGGCATTGGGTTGCGTACCACGTCCATGATGAGACCGGGTCTTGCCTGGAGGGTAGACAGAGAGAGAGAAGTTCTTTTCATATCGCGCGGGATGATGGGAATACGATATTATTCAGAATAAAAAAGAAACAAGAATAAAAGAGAAAAAGAAGAAAAAGAAATGCTCGTGTTCGCGTCGTGACGCGAGAAAAAATGGATCACGAGCCCCGGCGGCACTCACGTGCATTTCAATGTCTGACTCCTGCGAGTACATGTAGCCGTTGTCGTAGCTCGTGTCGCCGCCCTGCACATGTCGCATGTTGTAGTTCTCCGCAGAGACGCTGTGCACCAGATGTCTGTCCAGCTCGTCGGGATCTCCCAGAATTTTCGTCGGAACGATCGGGGCATGACTGCCGAGCGCCTGCAAGTATCACACAGATCAGAGATTTTACGCGTCCTTCTTTCTCTCTTTCTCTCTTTCGTTCGAACGCGAATTTATATACATGTGGAAACGAATGCGCTTTTCCATATGACGCGCGCGAACGTAGCGCATTTCCTACGGGATTTGAATTTTCATCCGTAGTAAAAAAAAAAAAAAAAANAAAAAAAAGAAAAAAAAAATAGTTTGCGGGTCCTATGTCCGAGTAAATAAAATATTAACCACTCCGCGCGGGATTGTACGCCAAAGCTCGTGAAAAACTTCGCGATTCAGAAATTGCGGTGGATTGTGCGCGGAATAATAACAATGTTATTTATCTCGCGCTTGTACGCAATCGCGCAGAGAGCGCGACGATGATTTCGTTCATCCTGCTCCACTTTCTCGTATTTATTTCATTCTCGCAGTTACAAGAGCAAATACAAAAAAAAAAAAAAAAAATATGCAAGAAAATTATATTTAAAATCCGAACGGCTCTTTTTTTCGGTCAACCAAAAATTAATTAAAGAGATTTCCCGTTCCAAGCGCGCGCGTCGTGTCATTTTTTCATCTCGTTGTTGATTCTCATTTTTTTACGTTTACAAGCGCAAAGTGATGTTCACAAATCGACAAGCGGCGACGAAAGAGCGGCGGAGTTTGTTTTTACAAACCTTATGAGATAAAAAAAACAGAAAAAAATCTCTAAGAACGTGTGTGCTCTTTGTACATTGACGGCGGGAAAACAGCTCGGCTGTTTAAATATTCGCGTGAGGAGAACGGCAGCCGTTCGTAATATACTCAAAGCAGGTCATAAATATTGATCAGATAAAAATAAAAAAAAAAAAAAAACTCGCGGAAACCCGTCAGGGTTTTCTTGAATGTGGAAAAATCCGATGCGCTTCAGTACTCTTTTCGCGCATTTAATGTACTTGCTCTCTCTCTCTCTCTCTTATACCCACATACACGTGAAACTTCATAACGAAGTTACTTCATTTTTGTCACCGCGCGCGCGTGACATTATACAGTTTAATTATCGCAGAAACGTCAAAAAGTTTAATTCATTAAAAAGCTTGAATTCTCTCGGTTTGTTTCGCTCTCTTCGTTTTATACCGCTGTTCTCCCGTTGAACAAAGTTGCATCTCCGCCGCTTGAACAACGTCGAAAACACGCGCCGAACACGCTTCACTTTTTCACAAACAAAAAAAACCAAAAAAAAAACAAAAACAAAAAAAAAAAACTTGACGCTCGTAAGTTGCCGCAGCAGCCGAGGTATTTCAATTTTAATCCCACGACGAAGCAATCTCCCCGCAATCTTTCGCGCACGATTCCCCGCGGAGCGTGTGTGTGTGTGTGTGTGTGTGAGAAATTCCATCGGTCTCCGGGAGACGCGATTCCGCGGTTTTATCGCAGCTGAAATAATAGAACCGTCATGTAGAAAACATCCCGTGCATCATTCATAATCCCCAAATTACATCCAGTCGAGTTCTTCTTGTTCGTGCAATCAGGAATTCCTCCGGCGGCAACCAGTGTTTTTCATCGTCGATTACTCGCCGTCGGGGGCTAAGTATAATCGCGCGAAGTAATCGCGCGCGAGATCGCAACCGAACGAACAAGTTTCTCGCGATATCGATCCGACTGCGGATCGGTAATGTATCGCCCTAATGATCCGCAATTTAACGCAATTTCGTCTGGGCGAGAGAAATCCCTTCTCTTCCTCTCGACCGTAGTAGTAGTCCTATACTTGCGATAGTCAATAAGGGCGGGTCGTGACAATGACGTACGCGAGCCGCGGCCCGTGCCATCAATCTACCAGTCACGACGGACATCTTGAACACCGACGGCGGAATTTAATGGCTCGCGTATTTGCCGTAACTCGGCTGCTTGCAAATATGCCCGGGTGATGTTTTCGCGTCCAATTTGCGCGGGAATTCGCGCGGGTCTGACAAATGAACCGAGGCTCAAAAACATTATCGCAGCTCCTTTCAGCGCCCGCGAGCGAGCGCGATTACACACAATTTCTGCGGAGAAAAGAACTGTTCTTAAGAGAGCAACGTTACAAATTGCAACAGCACGCATGGAAAAAAACGCGGCGGAATTGCGGAGAGAGAGAGAAAGAGAAAATGTACATGCTACTCCCGCTGTATTTTGTTCGCTACAATTAGGAAGGAAATTTATAAAAGAGAGAACGCAAGTAGATTAAAGTGCCATCTCCGTGTGTCGTATCTTGCGGTATCTATTTTTCTTCTTTGAGTCTGAAGCAAAACCCACGAACCCACTTTGTTATTACCGAGAATGTAAAAGATATCATCAACTCATTTTGTGATAAAAAAATATCATCACAAAAGAATGTACGAAAGGATCTAATACGAGAGCGAGCTGGTTGTTACAATAGTTTACATTCTGTTTACAAAATACAGAAAAAATATATTTGTGTGATACGGCTACTATCGTGCTAGTCACGTGCGTGAAAATAATTTTTAGCGAAAACACACGGCATTGTGATATTTACGAGCATTTCTGTAAAAAAAAAAAAATTAGACACGGCGAGTAATTGTTTCTTATCTCTATTTGTTTAATTATTTCTTATCGGTTTAAACATTTCTGATAGCAATTTTGCTTTATATAAGAAATATGATAGTTTTAAACAATTTTTTTCGATATTTATTTAACAAGTTGCCAGTGCAACGTAGTTTATAAATAATATTTTTTTTTCCTGAAAGTATGTGTGAGACAATTATATATTATACAACGTTGCGTACATTTTTCTCTTAATAATTTATCTTGTCGCTTTGCGCATCCCGGTCTTCATTATTTTTTTGTCACTCGTAATTACATTTTGCATATATTTGTCGAGTTTTCAAATCAAATGTATTAAACGCAGCAATTAAGGAATAACACATTAATGAAATAATGCAATTACATTACTAATTAGCTGGCTGATGTTATTAAAGCCACCACTCTCTGCGTTACGGATGTATTCGAATAAAATGGTAAAACGATACCGCGCGATTGTGATCGCAAAACGCGAAGGGAAGGGAAATATAGGGGTAAAAGTACCTGATAATCCGGCGAAGTTGGCTCCACAGGTCGCGCGACAACGAGCCGCACGTGGGTGCCCGATTGCCGTAAAACCGCGGCAACTTGTTCGCTTCCCATCCCGCGTAGATTGACATCGCCGATCTGCAATATGTGATCTCCGCTCTGAAGTCGATTATCCTGCGGCAGACAATCGCGATGAGAAGCGTTTAATTTCCGCGACTGTCATTCAGCGAATTAAACGTCGACGTTTTCAAGCATTTTCTCACATTTCGCGCGCGATGTGTTTTTTTTTCTTTGTACTCGTTTTTTTTTTTTTTTTTTTAAACAACTCGCGAAGTGCAAGTCGCACAAATCCAAAGACCCATTCATAGCACGCGCACGTACATCCTAGTCCGTACGCTTTAATAAACGTGACGCGCGATAGTTCGATATGGGAGGAAAGAAAAATAAGAATTTGAAGACGAGAGAGAGAGTGTAAGGTGCACGCGAGGCGAATAGACCTTTATGATTAAGAGAGCAATTTATCAGAGGGTTAAAGCTCTGATTAATGATGAGATTCACTTGCTGAAAGTCTCCAGTTTGTGATAAAAGTGGCGTAACAAATTATCACAATTTTGAACCAGGAAATTTTATCTGATATTCGCGTTCAGAAACTTTATAAAACTTAATGCTGACAATGATTGCGCTTTACACAATGGTTGTCAGAAATAATTTATAACAATTATCTATGCGCTAAACAATCTCTCTGCGCCAAATGTTGTTGTCGGAAAATAGTTGATTGTCGATTTTTTCGCTTACCCGATCGGCAACTCCTCCCGGAAGAATTGTTTTAACAACGACGCCGGTGCTGCGGCCGCCGATGATGCCGAATCCGAGACCGCTGCCATCATTGATGAGATTAATTACTTCAACTTGAGCCCATTCCGTATTCAACTGCAAAAAACAAGCCGCGAGGATCATTAAAAAAAAAAAGAGAAATTTTCGGTCGTTGTAGTTATTAAAAAAAGTGTCAATTTTTTTTTATTGTAAGAATTTATTACCATCTAATAAACAATCAAGAAGATTCAAAGAAATAAAAATCTTTCCCTCTCTCTCTATCCTGCGCTTTAGGGGACTTGTCCCAGAAGCGCTAAAATAAATAAAGCTTTCTCTCTCTCTCTCTTTCTTTCTTTCTCTCTCTCTTTTAATTTTGATTGCAGTTGATCGTAAATACTTCAGGAACACAGTGATTTTTCTCGAGGATTCTATCTGAACTTTTTCCGAGGATATTAAATTATGGCAAAGATTGTGTTATTAAAAAGTTTTGAATCTCTCTCTCTCTCTCTGCGCAAAGGTATTTTTTTCCGTTTAACATTTCGTATCTCGTTCGCATCCTTAGTTCTAACGACGCTAACAACCGTAAGTTATGCCGTAAAAAAAAAAAAAAAAAAAAAGGAAAGGGCTAATGAGGATAAAGCACGATGGTGGAAAATGAGGGTAATGACGGCGCGCAGCATCCACCCGACCGCAACATATTTTACCGAACGTAACGGAACGAACAAGATTACTCGGGGGGAAATTTTCAGCGATGAGAAATTCGATCCGACGTGTCAACACATTCCGCCGACTTAATTAAACCGAATGACACTTCTCCTCATAATTTTTCGGGTCACGCTCGAAACTTTCCGCACAGAGAATATATTTTTTATCCGATTTTTCCGTGGGATGCGAATATACGCAATTTCATATGCACAACTCGAATGTACACAGAGTACTCGCCAACACACACAGAGAAACGGAACAAAGCATGACCGTCTTACAAACCTGTATAATACACATATGAAAAGTGTCAGAAATAACGGATGAAAATCAAACTCGAAAAATAGAAAGAAAGAGAAGCGGTAAAACAACACTAAAGTCACGTGTTTTTTCAAAAAAACGTGACTAAAGGAAGGTCGCGTGACAGAGAGAAGAGAAAAAACATCACGTAACTAAAGTCACGTGACTTTACTTCGGTCACGTGTCTTTAAAAACGTGACTAAAGTACTCCGCTCTCAATGCAATTATATAGGCAAGTTCGTGTAACTCGAATGTAAGAAATTTAGTTCGAACACACGTACACACATACGCACGATTAGAACGAAAAATTAAGAAAATTATTTATATAATCGCAAAACTGGTTTTCTAAACTATATATAGCTTTTAATTAATAAGTCAGAGGTCACTTGAAACTTCACCAAGGAGCAGGTGCGCGTCGCGTTGTTGACTGCTCGCGAGATACAGTAGGTCATTAAATTTGATTGGTTCTAGGTTTGCTTCTCGTTATCGCTCACGGCCGCAATTAACAAGCCTATTTAATATTAACGTTCCGATTTCCGATAGAGAGAGAGAGAGAGAGAGAAGGATGGAGATAGAGAGAGAAGAGAGCTCTTGCTCTCGCAAATAACTCGACTATCCTTCGATGAGTCGAGATTTTTTTATCAATTCATTTTTCATTGCTTATCTTCCCGGCATGTATTTCACTTTTGCGCGTCGAATTGTTGTTGCGAAAAATTAATGAGATTTAATTGTGCCGGGAAGGGATTTCTGTCTCCCGTCGCCATATAAAGCAGTCCATTCTGTGGACGCGATATCGCGGCGGCGCGCTATTCACCGCGGGCTGCGGGATTATCTTTCCATTTCCGGATGCGCTGAAATATATGCGATGAGAGAACGTCGAGTTGCAAGTAGCGAAGAAGAGACGCGGGAAGGCTGTTCGTTATCGGATCCCGAAGTTTGAGACTCGCAGCGTCTCTCTCTCTTTCTCTCTCGAGATGCGCGCTCCGTTCCAATTTACGAGCGGTCGACGTATCAAACAATCGGTCGGATTTAATTAAACGCATTTTTACCGACCTGCAACGACCTCCTATCGCGTTCAGACGTTTCCTCGGATTTAACCGAGGGGAAAGAGAGACGTCGTTGTTGGCTCGTTAAAACGCGAATCCGATAAAATTTTTTTGCGACCCGGTAATTGCTGCGTGCAAATAACACAGAGCGCACAGAGAGAGAGAGAGAGAGAGAGAGAGAGAGGTTTGAAAGGGATATTGCCGTGTTTCGCCGTATTCGCGGACCGAAACGAACGCTATCGTTGCGCAACCGGAGACGAGAGAGAGAGAGAGAGAGAGAGAGAGAAACAGAGACCGACGGTGATTTGCATTGCGGGTGTCGCACAAACGTGCGTACCCGCGGCATGTGTTTGCGCACTTGCGCTAATGAATGATTAAACACGCGACCGGACGCGGGCGTTTACCGAAATCGCGGGGTTGGAAATTCACTTGAAAGGGAGGTAGGTTAAAGTGCGTTTTGCCCGCCGCAAATTCGAGTCACGTCAGTGTCGTTAAAGACTCCGCCAGCGGGATGTTCTTCGGACGAACTTGGCGTATATCCGATAATCGTTTCTCACAGTCCGAAATTAGTTCGGGATAAGTAGTAAAGCTCTCTCTCTCTCTCTCTCTCTCTCTCTTGCTCGCTCTCACTCGCCACGATGGAAAAGCTCCTCGTTTCTCTGACGAGGCAGCGACGTCGAGATGGCTTTCCCTCCCCGTCACACAAAAGCGGAAGGAGAAGCCGATAATCAATCGTGCCCGTTAATGCCGAATATATTATGTTGTCGGTCCGTTTATTCCCTCTTTTGAGATGAATATAATATCAGGAGCTCTTCAGTAGCTATATATCTATCTACTTCAAACTTTAATCGCCAATTTTCTATTCGTTCTGTGTATAAGTACGGGAATAAAAAAAAAAAAGAAAAAAAAGAAAAAAAAAGAAGAAATTTTAATCTCAAACGTTTCAAATATCGACGCAACGATATAACCGTTTCACATTTATAATTTAATTTACGTGTTGTATTAATGGATTGCGGAGAAACTCCCATTAATATTGTAGAGAGAAACGTTTCGCTTTATCGCGTCCGGTGATAAAATATTGAGTAAACTGCCGACCGAAATTATCGATTTACTAATACCCTAGTTCTGTGTGCGAGCGGGAATTAAGAAACGCGAGTGGAGAATATATACATTTTTTTAAATTTGTCATATTGTAATGTACATAACCTGATGTACAACCGATGTAGCGCGCGACAACAAAGTTTTCCGATCGATCCATCAAGATCCATTATAACACACGCGACATCGGAAGTTCTCGTTTCTCCAACTCTCTCTCTCTTGTCTCGATATCCAGAAACCATCGCTGACTTTCGATCAATCGAGTATGACGTGTTAATAACAATAAAAAAAAAAAAAAAGAAAAAATAAATAAACGCACTGTCACAGCTGAACGAGCAGAATTTGCCGCGACGTAATAAACGTTTTCAAATGACCTTCGGTATACACGCGGATGTTCCTTCCTCAACTCTTTAAACAAACGAAATTCTATTGATGTTACAAACAATCGCGAAGAAAACGCTAACATTTTGTTAGCGGCGTGAAAATATAAATTTGGCAAAAGTCAAATGTGGTTTTGCGGTTTAAATCACGCACGATTTCAATATCTAAAAAAACCCTTAGCTCTCTCGGGCTACTATATTTCAAGTGAATTGGCCATTGTTTACGGGTGCCGCTCTCACTGGCGGAGAGAGACACAACAACGGAGAGACCGACCACCATCGTTGTGCAAACTCGAAAGCAACGGCGGCGAAAGTGTTAATCCGTAAATTGTGCCGTTTTCATCGAATAAAATTGGTTTTCGCGTGGGCGGTAGGTACGTTTCAGAGGCTTGTGCGGCCGCGCGGCCCGCACAAAGGGCCATAGATCTAATCCGTACGGTAGAAGTGTCAATTTGTTACGATTAAATGTTCCGTCGAAATGGCAGCCGTGGGGGATATAGGCGGATTCCAAACGGTTTCCGTGGAGGTAAATGGACGATAAATTTTAAAGATCACGCAAACCTCTCGCCGGCGCGGCGGCGGCGGCGATGAAGAAGCGGCGGTATCGTACGCGCGTCAGCGAAACTCTTTACCGATAATTCTATTTCCGTCGCAGCGCCGCGCCGCTGCTGTTCCTATTATCGCGCTCGAAGACAGGAGAAGAGAGGAAAAGTCTCGGCGAGGGGGAGGAAGCGAATATATATATATAGGCGCCCAATTTATCCGCGAATTGAAAAAAACCACTCGATCAGATGTACACACACACACACACACACCAAACGTCGAGAAATCGAGAGAAATCGCTGCGCTCGCGAACGTGCCAATATAAAAAAGTCGATTAAAAATTCTCCGGGCAAACGGCTTTCGATTAAACGGCCTCGCAATTAATTTATTTAGAATAACGCTCTCTCCTATACAATAGATACACACTCGAATATAATGCGCGCTCGAATAACACGTTAATATATTACTTTAATTACACGCGCGGCGAACGTAATAATATATTAATTTACTATGTTCGGTACTAGTGCGTGTTATTTGCGTCGAGGTAATGTGAGCATCGAACATAATGTGTTTGAGCAAATTTGTTGAATATTACGTTGCGGAAGTTTAAAAACATCCGCAACGCGCAAACGTGTGTGTTTGTTCGAAACGAACTGGATGGATTTTCAAAAATATCAATATGAACAGTCAAATATGATAAATTCAGAGATCAATTCGAGAGATCTCCCGAAACACTTCCGCTCGCTGAAAAACGGTTTATAAATAATATGAATAAATAATATAAAAAAGTTTCGTAGAAAAATATCAATCGCGCTGATACGAAGATAAACATTATTGGCGGGGATGTATTGCCTCGGAAATGTGTCGACTGCGCCAATAATTCTATTTCCCGTTTGGCGTAGCCGCCCCGCCACTGTTCTTATTATCGCGACAACAAAAGGGGATGAAAAAATAAAAAGGATCGGAATGTCGTAGAAACGTCGTCCAAATGAGGCCAATTATGCTATCGATCGGGATTTTATCGGCGTGTCACCCACTCGAGCGGTTCCAAAGCAAATATTTCTTTGGGGAATGAAGCGCTCTCGAGTTCTTCTTCTCTTCCTCTCTCTCTCTCTCTTTTTCTCTTTTTTCTCTCTCTCTTTTTTTCTCGCATAAAATACCTCCACGAGAGAACCGACTATCAGCTACAGGATAAAATAAGAAGGTCGTCGAGAGAGAATGAGAGAGAGAGAGAGAGAGAGAGAAGCGCGCTTATTAAGAGTCAGTGAAGAACATCCTTTTACGCAGGGAAAAGGGATTCAGCACAATGGCCTCCACCCAATGTAAGAGAAAAGATCCCCCGGATCGTCTCCTCTTCAAGCAAAAAGGGAGAGAACAAAAGAGAGAGCGGGAGAGTTGCTGAATGACGAGATTAAGAACGATCATGACACATAAGAAGGGATATCGGTATCATTAGTCTTTTCAAACAATGCATTGCCATGCTCCTGTAATCACAAATAATAAAAAAATAAATAAATAAATAAAGAATAAACGGAAGAGGTTTTGTTCCGTATAGAAGACCTTCATAAAGACTTTTGCAATTCTCTCTTTGAAATGTCTCACGCATATCGGAGATTTTAATATTTATAAACACGTAAATATACACTCGAAAAAACTACACGAGATAAGATCTTTTGTAATTCTACAGAGCCACGTATAAACGTAGCGGCACTTCTTGTGCAGAGCTCTCTCCAGAAATAGAAATTGCGTTTTTACACGCGAACCGCGTCGGATTTACACGCGTGAGGAGATGAACAAGGCTTACCACCATGTCAGAGCCACTCTTGGAGGCGTCGCTGACGGCGGAGGGGCTCCTTTCGATGACAAGGCCACCAGGTACCGGTGTCGAGGTCGGCGTGGGTGTTGGCGTATGCGTGGGCGTCGGGGTCGCCGCCGAAGTGGTGCTCGCCGGTTGGCTTGACTTCGGGGTCGGTGCCGGTGTAACGACGGTGGACGACACTGACACCGATTGATCCTTGTCGGAGCTTGTCTGGTTGTTCCCAGCAGCGGCGCCGACGATGGACGACGCTGCTCCTGCGGCCGCTGTCGAACTCGAACCGCCGGACAATTCATCCGTTGGCAAAGAGCTCCCAACGTCTGTTGACAATAGCGCAAGCACACGTGAGATTTGCTCTCCTATTATTTCGTTCTTCCAACCGTGACGCGTCATACGTCACACGAGCGCAAAAAACAACGCTCGACTCTGTGCAAAACTATGTACTTTTTCCACAAAAAAATTATTTATGTGGCAAAAACGCTTTCTTGACATTATCGCGTGCGAAACGATCAAACTAACAAAAAAAAAAAAAAAAGAAAAATAACCACAAGGCTGTGAGAGAGTCGAGCGCGGATGAAATATTATTTTTAAGAATAAAATAACATTTATATACAAATATTTTATTAGGATAGAAATAATTGAGTGACATCGAAAACAACAGAATCGGATTATCTTTACGTTGACTTTCATTAATATGCATGTTACAGATTAAGCATTTCGAGATTAACGTGTTCAAAATTTATTCAAAAAACTTCGCACACAAACATACCGTATTAAGCTCTTTCTCTCTCTCTCTCACACACACACACACACATACAAATCAAGTTGCCGCCGTTCCATTTTCCAATCTCCGCGCACGGGAGCGACTGACTTTGTGAAAAACTTTCAACGTAATACGAAGAAAATTATAAAAGGGCGGGAAGAAAAAAATGCGTCGCGCAAACACTTACCGCACGCTCTCTCGACGTGTTTTAACACCGCGTGTTAATTTGAGTATGCCGCGCGAATTTCCGATTAACTTTTATTGAAAAATTACTTTTCCGCACGCGCTTACAACATTCCGCCGAATAAAGTGATAAAAGAGTTTGCGTCGGGAGCGATAGCGCCCAAATAACGCGCGAAGCGACCGCGCGTTATTTGCGTCGTGTATATATACACGCGCGAACAAATCCAGTGGTACGAAAGCTGTTCCATATGCAACAACCGCGGACTTGGCACAAAAAAAAAAAAAAAAGAAAAAAGAGTTTTGCCGGAGCAAAACTAACTTAACTCCCCGCGGTGTGAGAAATTCAACAATATCAAAATTCACGCTGACACGTACAATGTTGCGTCGCTTCGCGAGGGAGAACATCACAAATAGCTTGAGCAATTATCTTTCGCGCGATACGCGCGATATTTTTGCTGCGCCGTTTGGAAACTCGCAAAAATCGCAGTTCGCGGGCGAAGATTAACTCGAGAGTGGATTCTCTCTCTCTCTCTCTCTCTCTCTCTCTCTCTCTCTCTCTCTCTCTCTCTCTCTCTCTCTCTCTCAGTGTGTCTCCCTTTAATAATAATTCATTACATTAATCTATTGTGTTGTACTTGTGTGCAAAATAGTTTGCAACACACGTTGCTTCTCGACGCGGGCGTTATCCTCTTCTGCGCAAATTGCACAAACAACGTTTTCACGCTTCAAGAACACGCGAGTAAGCGAGTTTGTCTGTAACACGAGAACGTTGTAATTCACCTTGGGCGCTTCTCGCGATGACTAGCTCAACCAGACCACGTGCCTTCTGAAGAATTGCGATCGCCTGCTCATGGGAGACATTCGAATCTAGCGGTTGCCCATCGATCGCCAATATCTGATCCCCCTCTAGCAGTCGTCCGTCGCTGAAACATGAAATGAATCGTCATTCGATATTTGTCCGAAGCGAGGAAAGCGAGCGATCGAGAATGATATAATTCGTTACGTAGAAAACAAAAGAAACCAAAAAAAAAAAAAAAAAAAAAAAAGTGATTCTTCTGAGATGAAGCGAGGCGAACTGCAGCGAGATAAGTTCGCGGCGGTATTTTGTAACCGCGCGAACATCAGACTCTCAAAATGGCATTACGTGGCAATCAGCTGTATTGTTTGCTATTGACATTTCCGGCCGCCGTACGCGTCGCGAACGCGCGTCCGCTTTTATGCATTTCGAATCGGGTCGCTAAATAATTAAACGACGATCGATAATCAACTTATCTAATAAACGCGATATGAATACACATCGCGCAAACACACGTGGCCATCTCGGTGTGACTATAATTAGATTCGTTCTGTGTACGTATATACGCCGAGGTCATCGACCTCGCATTATCATATCGTTGCGATCTTCATCTTCTTTCCGCGAGAACGCGGGAGAAATCGATCGCGAAACTTTGACACGCGCCGCGTCGCGTAATTACTATAGTTTGCGATTGTGTTTGAAAGCTCTTTGAACGACGTCGTAAAATTCCAATGCGGTTGAGACCGATATGTTAAACAAAAATTTCCGCCGCACCGTTCTGCGATGTCACGAGCGAGAGACAACTAACGCACGGAGTTTTTTCTCATCCCGGTTTTAACCCCGCTTATTTATGCATGAAGCGGATTATCGTACTTGTAATGTGTAACACCGCTCTCTCTCTCTCTCTCTCTTTCTTGTTTCTTTCTCACCACGTGTCGCGCGAGCTTTTGTTGTCACGCAAAATAAAAAACGACGTGTAACGTGCGACGTGTCGTGAAACCTCTTTTTCGGTTTTTTTTCATGACATAATTTTTTCATAAAATCGCCACTGTTTGCGTTTTATGGTCAAAAATTCTTGTAACAAATGATACGGTAACCGGATAATTAGCGATAATAAACATCGCGCGCCGCTTTCAATGTTTCTGATCCAACACGCACGCACACACGCACACACATGGCAATGTATATTATACAATATACGTTACGAAAACAGTTCATCAAAACACGCGAAACGATAACATTCTCGAGCTAGAGATTAAAAAGAATTATATCGGAATAAATTCACCCCCTTTTCCCCTGGCGGATGAAATTCGCGGTGAATTCAGTTGTACCGATTAAAATCATCTCTATCGTAAAAAAAAAAAAAAAAGAAAGAAAAAAAAAAGAAAAAGAAAACAAGAAATTCATGTCTTATCTTTCGGGGATATAGAAAGAAAAAGAACGAAACGTTTGTACACGACCGAGCAGCTGCCGAGATCTAAGAAAAATGAATGGCAACGGAGATTGTCGCAATGCTAAAATATTTCGTTCTGAAAGGGAGCTTTTACCGTTTCGTAGAAACTGTCAAGATAGTGCGGCATATCTATATCACTCGGCCTGGAATGGAACAAGCCAGACGTCGCGTCCGCAATCTGTCGTGGAATCCGAACGACAGTGGAACGACAAGGCGGAATCGGAGACAGTACGATAAGAGAGGTTTTGACAGGCCGCGAGCCCCCGATATCTGACCAATTAAATTTCTCCGCGACAGACTCTCGGATGAAGAGAGAGTGAGAGAATGAGAGAGAGTGAGATAGATAGATAGATAGATAGAGAGAGGAACTTTGCGCGAAGTCCACCGCAAGTTCTACGTAATTAAACGTACTTCAAAGTTGCTATATAAAGCGTCCCAACAGCACAGCCAAGCACTTCCCTCACCGTATCACGGATACTGAGAGCCGAAAATAAGAGCCCGCGATAGCTCCGCCTGAATAAAAGGCATCGTGTTCCCGGCGGAAAATAAAAGGGTCTTGTCCAATTTAATTTTAAGGAGTGCACAACGGAGAAATTCCTTCTTTCAGTTTGCCTCCAAGTTGAAATTCACAGATCCTTCAAGGAAAACGTTCTGTGTACGTATCCCAGACGAAAGTAGTAGAAATGTTCAATTTTATTACGTTTACAAAGTGAAAAAGTAAAATCTTTTTTCTCTCTCTCTCTCTTTCTCGAATGACTTACCGCGTATCGAGTGACGGAGCAATTAACTGTTTTTACTCGACTCAAAAGTTCTTCTTGCAATTGCGCAGCAATACATAAAAAACTATATAGTTTATCACAAACAAATTAATATAAATCTTATCTCGCGAGGACGCGGACATGCGTCGTAAATAATTCGCAGCTGCGACAATAAGACGACTCGCGTCATCGAGCAAAAATATCTCGGAAAACAACAACAACATTAGCGTGAGAATTCCTCGTCGCGATACACAACGCAATCACATGAAACCTGATTATCTTTGCTATTGCTTCCCATTGCGTGCCCGTCGTTTATCGAGTGGCGGTATTCTCCGCGACATTTGCCATAGAGCACGCAAAGCTACATGCCTCGGCATTTAACGGGACTATAATGGCCACGTTACCCAATTTCCGTCAAAGCGGATTTCGATGCCGAGCGCGCACCGTCGCTAATGATACTGACTGACTCTCGTCTCGCCCACAGTCACGGTAATCTACGTCTCGATTTTCTGCGGTTCGAAGGGTTGCTTAACGAGGTACCGCGATGTCAGCGTAAACGCATCACACCCACACAACACACACACGCACACACACACACACAGAGCCCGAACGTCACGGAGCACGAACAAACGCGAATCGTTATAATTCTTTTTTTTTTTTTTTTACCGAAGGACAAAATTCTTGGAAGAATTTATTTCTCCTCGATCGTGCGAGAGTCGAAGATCGTGAAAAACGACGCACGAAGTTCGAAGATGCATCCACTTTGCGTGCTACTTGCGCCGTATTATCCCACTATTTATCTCGCTATTCATCTTGCTTTATTAACTACGGCATGACGTAACGGCGTTCCACGGGAACAGCGCGCAAAATTGTATATCTGCATACGAGATTGCGCGCGAACATAAATGAAAACATAATCTACGGAATTAAAAAAAAATTTTTACACAGAAAGAGTGGAATAGAAATTTTATATAAACACCAATAAATATATCGAAGTTTTTTCCGTTAAAAACAAATATTAACATCAGAGAAGAGACGATAAAATATTGTTTTTAATTACGTTAAATATCGCTTGCACAGAGCGCATCATCTGAATAGAGTAAAAACACGTATTTGTAAACAGAATAATAGCAATAATAACAGCGCTCGATTCGCAATGTGAAACAAACGTTGAAAATAAATCGCGATGAAAGCGCAACTCCGTTAATTAACAATCGCGTTTTATTAGATTTCCGAAGGCTTTCCTTCTTTCCGAGAAAGGGAGAGAGACGCGGGTTTCTTCTCATCGTGAAATCATAATAACGCTAATAAAAATTTCCGCGCGAAGTAAAGCGCAATGTAAAAGCAGAATGTAAGACGCGCGCAAGAGCGATTAAGTTAATGTAGGAGACGGCGCAAGATATGCGACGAAAACGTCAAGAAACGGTCTCTCTCTCTCTCTCTTTTTCTTTCTTTTTCTCTTGCTTCCTCGTAGTATTCTGATGCCCTCTAAATTATGAATGAGACGGATCTTGGGAGCCGTGTGTACCGAGCTCTCAGATTACTTTCGCAGCGAGCGCGCGCGCGCTTCAAAGTGTACGCGAAGTGGGCGTGCAAGCGTCTCCTCGTGAAAGCGAAAAGGATGGACCACGGTAATGTTCGAGACGATGTAGGAAAATACCGACGGCACAATTGTGAGAGAGAGAGAGAGAGAGCGCGCAGTTTTAAAGCCGCCCTTTAACACACACGAGAAGAGCAAACGACGTCGGTACATCGTAAAATAAAAATACCGCGAGACTACTTATCCCCGCGCCTCTTTTCCACCCGTTTATCACTTGCCCGACATTTCCCCGACGTGAATTTTAAACCTGAACTTCGACGGGAAATACACACACACACACACACACACACACACATTCATACGTACAGAGAGAAAACGGGCGCCAATTCAACAACGCGTCGCGCCGTTTCTCACGCAAAAACGGATGCGGATTTTAAACTTGGATACTCTTCCGCGTGAATAATTCGCGCCGAACTCACTTCCGCCAGCCACGTCGCGCGATCGGTTCCGGAAGAAAATGTAAGATCCGCTCGCTCGCTCGCGCGCGCCCGCCCGCTCGCTCGCTCGCTAGCGAATGTACTTATACGATGCGCAATGCGGAGCGTCTAACTATCCATTGTTCCGTTCCGCGAAATAGTTACATGGTTGGCTGACACACTAAACTTTCGCCGAATTTCCAAACTGTTACGGGAACAGCTCGCGCTCATACTTTGTATGAAACGCGTCCATTATGTAAAATCGTCGACGTAAATTCTGTGTGGAAGCTGCAAGTGCTACGAGATAATTACGCGAACCACCTCGGGTGCAATTTAGTGTAAACAATACTGGAACAGCTGGGTTTCTTATGTTCCTTGTAGAACAAAAAAAAATCGCGGAAATCGCGCGCAACCGTGTAAGTTTTTGATCTTCCGCGACGATCGCGAGATCGAGAAAACGCGCGCGTCGTACCGAAGAAAATCCCTTTTCCATTAGGAGGATCTTTTGTACGACTCTAATTTATTCACAACTGCTTGTTGAGGAATGATTTTTACGATCGCACAAAACGTGCTCCGATTGCAGCGAACGGCGATTGCAGGAGTTATTTATTCTTCCTGCCTCCCCGATCTGTTTAAGCGAGCGCTTTACAAGCGCGCGCGCGCGCGCGATCGATACCATCTTCATCTATTGAAAACGGAGCACGTAACGATGTACGTGCGTGTGCGTGTGTGTGTGTGTGTGTGTGTGTGCAATGTAGAACACAAGAGTAATCTGGAAATTATATTTAAACCGGAGCGTATATCCCCTCCCCGGTCGTGATCAGATCCCGCGGACTCGAGTCAAATGAAGTAGACGGTTTCGAAAGGCCAATTAATCTTCTGACGAACGGCCGTTTCCGGGAACGACTTCAATTAAGTCTCGCTTGTAAATTGTGCTTAAACTTCAAAGTGCGAGAGTTTTGATTTGTTTTGAGTCCTCGCGGGCGTTATTTGATGACCGCCGCTAATCCCGAGAATACGACCGAGCGGAGTAAACAACAAAAAACCAAGGCGAAGAGATGGAACGGTGTTTGAAGAGTAAATTGAACCTCCACAATGTCGTAAATGTACCCGGGCGAGGCCATTTGTAAGAAATACTGGCAGATCGAACGTGTTAATGTTTCCTTCTCCGACTGTGCGACACAAAAACTTTTTATAATTGAATCCTCGTCGGGTCGAGAGAGTTCTTTAAACTTTCCTTTTAAATCTCGATTCTCTATTTTTCTCGATTGAAATTTAATTCGACACAACAGAGACAAGTTTTCAACGCGCGCGCGCGCGATACACCGCCGCGTAAAAATAATAAAGATGTGTATCACGTGTGTATCGAAAAACCAATGGGTTCTCTTTTTTATATCGTTAGAAACACACGCATCTCCGATGCCGCGGAGCGCGAAAAGAGATGAGAAAAGGTAAAAATGTCAAACGCACAGCAGAAATTGCTAAAGCGCGATAAAAATTGACGCGAGTGCCGCGCCACAAAGCAAAACCTTCTTCTCGATCGGTCTTGTATTTTAGTCGTGTGTGTATATATCCCTCTTCTCCTCTCCTCTGCCCCGTGTGTGTGCCGATATAACATACCCGCGGCACAAACACACACGCACACACACACACACACATACACACGGACGACGCGCTTATCGATTCGAGTATGTTGTCCGACCATATAGCGACTGCCGCCACTTAGAAACAGCGGAGGCAGAAAACTTCCGCCTCCATTGTTTTCAGTAGTGTCGCCGCGAGAGTATCTCCTTCTTCTCCTTGTCCGTCGTCGGAGATCGAGACTTTTCCCTTCTCAACTCCCTTTCTTTCTCTCTCTCTCTCTCTCTCTCTCTCTCTCTCTTCCCGTCTCACTACCCGGGGTACATCTTACTGAAACTTTTAGAACGTATCAAGATATAAACGTCTCCGCGTCCCCGAGGCTTAACGGGAAACCGAGAGAATCCCCGTTTGCAAGTCAAATACGCTTCAATTTCTCACCCGCGTCACACCGTCTGTTCTTCTTCTCCCGCACATAGCGAGTTCGTTTTATGACAATCTTTTGCCGTGATGAGCTTGCGTGTCTGTGCGCGCGCGCGTGTATCATTTCATAAAAACTCCCGGACGCGGAAATCCGATTTTGATACGCAAGTTGACGCGCGCTGAAATTCAAATTTTTTAAAAACCCCGACACGTGATGAGAGATTCGCGCGTTGTCGCGCATAATTTCTTGTCACACAAAGAGCGAAGCGCGAGCGAAAACGTCGTGTCGGCTCTTTACGACTTTGTAATTGGACGAATGGATGGGATGGATGAATGATAATGTGAGAAGCAAAGTACACGACCTCTTTCCTCTTCCTCCTCCCTCAGCGCGGCTAATTGAGATGCAAAATTGTTTTGTCCGAAAAAGCAATTTGTATTCTAATACTATTCTATACTTACCCATAGTCGAAACTATAGTCGAAGTTACTTTCTCGGAGAAAACAACGTCGCGATTGTATCGCGATTTGCATAAAGCATGTGTGTGTTTGGCTTGATATTACTTTTTTCTTCTGTTTTTCAATCGCGCCGACTTTTTATTCGCGAGAAACAAACTGTTGGTGTTAATAAACTCGAGAAATCTCCGATAAGCGCGGCACACTTCGAGCACTTTACCTCCTCGTCTCGTAACGGTGCACGCGAGTAAAGAATCAAGTTTGACGTTTGAGACTCAGAGATACACGCGGAAGAAATGTTGAAAAAAAAAAAAAAAACAATTCACACACAGGTCTTGCAGGTTGTGTACTTTGAATTAGCGGGGATGATTAGGGCGGATAAGCTGACAAGGTGGTTTTTTGTTTCGGATTGACGTGTGAGGGCTTACACAATGTCGGTCCAGTCACTAGGTTAATCTTCCTTTCCCTCTCTTTTGTGTGACGCCGAAAAAGTTTCGTGCTGTTGGAAGCCGTCGCTGCAAGTGAAACGAACGCACACGATAGCTGAATCAACGCGATCTTCGAGACAAATTCGTAGAAAGCTTACAGCAAAATTTCTTCAGCATGCAAATATTATCTCTGCGAAACTTTCGCCAAAGCAGAAAGAAACATTATACACAATGCTTTTTACGTGTTGTAATTAAAATTGCGAACTTTCCGATATAAACATTTATACAAGTGATAACAAAGAGAAAAAAGGAAACAAACCCAGAAATACACAAACAAAATAAAAAAAAACGACAGTAACAGATAAAACAACTACTTAAGCAAGTGAATTTCGAAATCTAAAAGAATCTATCTATCGATTTGGTGAAAAAAATCGGTAATATAATGGAAAATTGATTTCCAAGTTACACGCAAGGGCAATTTAAGAGCTTATTAAATTTAAGTAGTACGATGCACACAATATCCAACATGAAAAATTGAAAGACATCTAAAATCACTGGAGCTGGAATCCAATCCGCTCTCAAATTTCTCAGCGCAAACAAATGCAATCATCTGCAATGCAGAAATAAAAGGTAAAAGATCCGGTAAGATCTTTCTGTTTTCACGAGAGAGCAAGTCAAGCTTGAATAGAAAAGGTTCACAATTACGGTTATAAATTTAGCCACAAAAATACGTCCTCTCAATATAAATATATTTGTATCTATATATATATATATATATATATACACACAAAATCGATTAAATTTTCCCTCCGGAATAAAAAATAGCCTTTTACGTAGATGCGAACGCTCGATAGTAAGTGGCAATCACTAGTGCGATCGACTCGGTTCGCGCGTACGTATTTTATAGTCAAACGCGATCGAATAATTTCGCACTTACCGCAGAGCGGGCTATCAGCAGGTAATCGGAGAAGAGTCCTGTAATGAATACAGATACCGGCCTCTCCCCGATAAAGTTGTATCAACTTCCTCTCGCGCGCACGCTATATGAGATAAGTAAATCTTCCAACTCTCCTCGGGTTTAACCGTCGTCGTCACGAGTGCGCGCCCCGTATACTTACTCGCTGCTATCGAACACAGATTAATCCCCAAGCCAGGTCGTTTATTGTTTCCCCCTCCGCTCTCTTCCTTCCCCCCCGATCAGAAACGATAGGAAATTCTAATTAAGATCCGGAATTTCCTGCAGCGCAGCGCGCGACTTGATTAAACGCCGTGCGACGTGACACTCATTACCCTACTACTTAGCCATTCAAAACCTTCTCATATATGCGTGAAACAGTCACGCACATCAAGAGCGTTATCTCATTACGGGCTTTAGAGGTTACTCCCGAGTGAATATAATGTATATACCGTATACATATACGTGTACGTAACATACATATATGAACGCGCGGTCTCTATTATGTGCGCACATTGTCGTCATGATATTATCCGACGTGATCAAAGCTTCCAGCTAAGTTACTTGACAAGGGTACTTCATCTAATCTCTATAATTTAGCGCGTGAACGTCGGACTACGCGAGCATCTCTCTCTCTCTCTCTCTCTCATTGAGATTAATCGATCGTCAATTTATTAAATCCGAAGGTCCGCGCAGCGAACGAGCGAGCAAGCGAGCGAACGGCGCTGCATTTCAATTTTATTTCATCACGTTATTAAACATTTCTGTCTCTCTTCCGCCCGATAAATCGTCTCTCGCTCTCTTTGTTATTCTCGGCGAACACAATGTACAATTAAAATCACTGTAACAGATTTTCCGCGAACAAATAAACAGAAAAACGCCCGACTGCAATCATCGTTCGGAAATGAAAAAAAAAAAAACAAAAAAAAAAAAAGAAAGAAATATTCGTCGCGCGAGAGAAACGGTACTATTTACATGAAGAAATACGCGTATCTACGTGACAGAGCAAAACAAGCAATTACTCAAACGAAAACAACGGCACTTTGCGAGAGAAAAAACCGTAAATAACATTTTTGCGAAAGACGACACATAAAGAGAGAGAGAGAGAGATTTGATAAATTGCGCGCGCGCAAAAACAGGCGCGCACAATTAATTTAATTAAAGGCCTTGCGCGCGCGTGAGAAAGCCGAACTCGAGCAAGCAAGAAACTCCAAAAAGCGAGCGTAGTTCAGCTCCGTGTATGGAGATTGAACGCGCGACCTATATATTTATTTTAAAATTCAGCGCGCTTTAAAGTTGCGCGGAAACGACAAAAAAAGCAGCCGTATAAATTATCCGTGTCGCGAATACCGGAGATCGAGAAGGAAGCGGCTTTCTCGCGGAAAAGAATAAGACGGCGGCGAATAATACACTTCTCAAACTTTCGTCCCGGGTGGCCGATATCCCCAGCCCGAGCGATCTATCATTTATTGCGATCTAAAGCGACGTCCGCGTGTGCGCGCGTTGCTGCAACATTTCCGCTTCAAACAAACTTGTCCTTAATCTACGAGAGCGCCTTTTCCCATCCATCTCGCGCGGATCCCGAATTATTTGACATGACAGTTAATCCCTGTCCTCTCACTTCGAATGCGCGCGATCAAAAGGTTCCTTCTATTCTCGAAGAGATTTAACGTCTGCTTCCGTGTGTACAGAGTCTATAAGAGAAGTTTGTCGCGCACAAGTTTCAGTTTCTTAAGAGAAAAAGTTCGAACGCGAAACCGTGTAATTAATTGCGAGAGGTGATTTCTCAACGCTTGGAACTCTGACAATTTTGACTTTGGCGATTGGTTAGAAACGGAAAATGCGACTCTGAAACTCGAAAGCGCCGCTTGATGTGTGCAAACTCCACATTTGATATTACAAAGGACAACGTAACCGATTGCCATCTTCAATCGACGAAACTCCTCGAAATAAAGAGATATTATGCGAGAGTGAGTTTTTCAACGTCATTCGATTGTTAATCTTTTTTTGATACAAACAATATCTGACTTCGAAATATACGACTGATATCAAAGAATTTTTTTTTGAACAGCAGAATATATTGTTTATCGCGCCACATGAGAGATAAAAAGTATATATTGAAATATAAAAAGTCCGATCTCTTTATATGAGATTGAAAAGCGCGGTGCGTTCATAGATAAAAGACCGGTGGCGGGCATATTGCCAGCAGGACATCAATATTTTGAAACAAACAACATTTATCAGTGACAATATTCCTCTGATGTCACGTTAACTCTCCGTTTGATATCTTGGCAAAATCTAAATGTATCTCAATCGATTTATTATCGTGACGCATTGGCGCAATCAAATCATCCGTTCCATTTCGAAAATTCTGCAAAATTTCCGATCTTTGAAGGGTAAATAAAACTGTTTCGTGCTCAACGTCAACAAATACAATACACTCGCGACAAAATTAATACTTTTCTTTTGTAATCGCGTAAAGTGAGTTTCGATTCGAAAATTTATTGGAAATTCTCAAAACTTCTCGCAACCCGCACGCTCCGCGATTGTTGTTATTGTTATCGCCATCATATCGCGTCAATATTTAGAATCGCCGAAATCACAAAGAAGATTAAACAATTCGCCCAAATGATTTATATTCGCGATCGGGGAAACGGATTAACAGTCGACATGAGATTTATAGCGCTGATTAAAGCAGAAAACGGAATAGAATCGTACACGGCGACGTTATGGTAATAACGGTCGCTCCTACGTTTCCATATCAAAGCTGAATATTTTATCTTTGGAACCTGGTGAGCGACTCGCCGCGACGACCGCGCGCGCGCGCCATATAATTTATGGGAGAGTACGGGATTTTGCCGCGAACACACAATTCCACAGCTGCTTAGAGGAATATTCATGCGCCGCTGGTCGCGATCGGATATAGATTCTCTCGAACGGGAACAAGCAGCCTGATTTTACCGGCGCGAAATCACTAACTATTATTGTTCGCGCGAGAAGAGAATCGAGAGAGATGCGCTCGCACGATTTTTTAACAAGCGAATTAATTAACAGCCGGTATAATCATAAAACAAATATAATCGATAAAACAAATATACACGCTATCGTAATCGAAAATTTTGCGTTGATGAAAAACAATATTTGTCTTTTATTTTCATTATTTGCCGCCTTAATTTCATTACGCGACACGCGCATACACGCTCTTTTAATACGCGCGGATAACATCTGTTTCTACGCGAAACAAGTCTCGGAGAATATATAATATAATTTAGCAGAGCGTGTATATTATATAATATATAATACATAAAGTTTAATATAATACATAAAGTTTCACTAAATATTTACCGAAGAGATACATACCGTTTTCGCGTAATCATTTTAGCGCACGGAGAATTAATCCGCGTTTTATTCTCGCGGAATATGTAATATCATAGATGCGTGTTTGTTATCGGGCGCGTTACGCTACGCTATAAAGCTTGTAAAATATACACAAAAAAGATCACATATCCGACAAAGCTTAAATCAAGCTTTAATCTAAATAAATCTACGGTGAAAGCACCGGCGTATATATAATTACGTCGAAGTAACAAAACACACACGCGCGCGCACACACACACACACACACACGTTGTGTCTCGCGCATAATATAATATAAAAGTCATGATTGCTAATTCAACAGTTACATTATTTTAACTCGCGCGCACGACGGACGTCGAATTTCAATATACAAAGCATCGTGCTGAGACGATGATATCGCATTTCCACGTGAATTTCCCACGTCTCTCGTATTTTGCCGCGAAATCTCTTCGATATATTGCAATTTAATGTAGCTTTTTGCATATAAGCAATAATTCCTGATTAATATTTATTTCGCAAATTACGGATATCGGAGAAGAGACTTTTTTCTTTTTGTAATTATCGACAATGCTGATAGATTATTATCAAATGGGGGAATCATCGTCTCCCGTAGTCTCCACTTGGACGATACCGTTTTTGCGCGCTTAAGCGGAATAATTTCACGTCAAATGCAATTTGCGCATTGCGAACCGCAATTTCGAGCGAACGTCATCTCATTAATTGAAATCAAACGAGTCGTCGCGTACGGGAACGGCCATTTTCACACAAATATATCAGACGAATTGTTAAATATAATACGAAAGCTACACTCTCTCGCGCGCGCGGTCGCGAATGAGCGTTGCGTGCGCGGTTATACGCTCGCCGCGCTACGTAAAAAGCGAAGCGAGCAAATGAACTATGTAAATTATTTATAGGATGCATAAATTTCGACTAACGGCCTTCCGAAAACGCGCATAAACGTTGCGGTTACAGCACCATTACCATGCAGAAACAACAAATTTCCTAGCGTTATTTGCACGTGTACAAGGCGCATATTCTGCGAATCTGATTAGAAACTGTATAGCGAGTGTCCTGACTCAGCAATTTTAACACATCAACCCGTTTTCGCAATTAAACACAATATGAAACCACGAGGTCGTAATGTGTTTTTAAATTAAACAAAATAAATAACTTCGCATAAATGCGCACGTAACGCTCGTGTCCTTATAAACAAACGTTTTTGAACGCTCGGTTTTTCAATTTTCGAACAATCGTTTCTCGCGAGCATTTACTGCGCACACAGCCCGGGGCTATGTTGCAACAAATTAATTTCATCTTCGAGTTTCCGCTCGGTATCAAGACATAATCGTGTTAGCCGCCGAGTAAAGTGCTTCGAAATTTTCCGCTGCAATTTCGGATACGCCACCGTAAACAATTTTAAGCGACGCGATACGCGACTCCCGCATTCATCTCACGCGCGTAATTTATATCGTCTGGCAAATGCGCGAGAGAAACGCATAGAGAGAGATATATTCTGTGTGTATACCTGTACTCTATACCGCGCCGCGTTATTGCGACGAAGAATGTCGGCTTGTGGATCGCGCGGTTATTAAATGGCAGGAACGAGATATCGAATCTAACGAACGTCGCTTTTCTCTCTTTTTTTTTCTTTTTTTTTTTTTTTTTTTTTTTTTTTATTTTAACCGACACCGATTGAGAGCGATGTTCTATGACGGACGGGTTTTTTATCGGACGATCGCTCGATATTCCGAACGATCCGTCGCGGAGCAAAAGCGCGAGAGCGCGTTCAGCAAAAGTGACGGAGAATAAGAGACGCACTCGATGCGCATTGTGTGCATCATCCTGACGTCGTCGTCGCTGGAGCGAAATTGAGCCGCTTTCGTCGAAATGACGCACGCTGGTAAGCGCGCGACGGCGACGACGTAACGAGCCATCTCCTGCACTCTCTGCTTCCCATTTCCGTTTTTCTCGCCGTTTCCGTCTTTGTCGCGGAGTCGCCGTCGACGCGGCAGAAACTGTACACGCTTCGCGTCGTCCCCGGCACGTACTCAATCCTGCAGCGGCCGCAACGAGAGCCGCAGACAACTTTTCACAAACACGCGGAGAGAGAGAGAGAGAGAGAGAGAGAGAAAGAGAGAGAGAGAGAGAGAAAAAGAAAGAAAGAGAGAAAGAGAGAAGCAAACAAGTGACGTTTTTCCACCGGGAAAGAGAGAAATCCATCTATCCCTTCCAGTTTCGAAGTTTTTTGCACTTCCGCGCGCGCATCCGCGCGTGATGGGATTACCCGCTCCGGAAATATCGAGATAAACGAGGATATATCGTTGTTACATATCTCATATTCCCGTCAGGAACCAACGTAGCGAGTGTCTCTTTCTCGCAACGCGCGCACGTGTAGTACACCTCGTCTTTTCTCTCTTTTCTCCCGCCCTTCGTCCCTGTCGTACGTTCGACCGCTATCGGCGTGCCATCAGTTCCGTCGAAATTAATTGTCGACGTTGCGAGCGAATCGCTGCAACGTGCCCCGCGCGCGCGTTATTGTTGCTGCAGCAACCTGACGTCATTAACGCGCCACAACGGAGCAATCAATGCAAGGATAAGGGGGGGAGGAGGAAAAGAGGGGGACGAGAATCGCGAGATTCACGCGCGCGGCGCGTGACATGTAAGTGCAGACGCGTCGGTTTCAATATACTACTTCGGAAATACGAAGACGCGTCTGGATCCTATTCCGAATCACGTGCACTCCCATTACGGCGGAGCGAACGACTTATACCTTGTCGTCGGGAATGCATTTCCATATAAATACGAACGTGAGATATACAGAGAACGTGAGATATACACGAGACAGACACATAAAAGTATCCCTTGGACGTCGTATTTTCTTTTTTGGAAGTTCGGAGAGAGGATCGGGACCACAGCTCCTCTCCCTTCCTATCCGCGTGTCACCAAAATGGAAGACTTTCAAAAGGGACAAAGTAGTAGCTACGACGTCAATACCGAGAAATGGATTTTTAGTGCTCTCACCTTCTGCGTGGCATAAAGAATATTGTAGTATTTTACGTTTGGCAATAAATTGCGGTCGTATATTTTATATATACGAATAATTTCTCTCTTGTGTATAAAATTCCAATATATAAATTTGAAACAGAAGAAATAAAGTTTTCCTAGAACAAAAACCGAAGGTTTCAATAATTCATTTCTTTTTAATACTTTTTTTCTTTTAGTTGACTTAAATATATCCGCTGAGCGCAATTAAAGCGAATGAAGAGTTATCGCATTTCTTCGCGGAATATTTATACATACAGTTTAGTTCGAGACCGCGCGCGATCGAAATATGAAACAAATTTCAACAAATACGTCGCGTGATTATGTCGCGCGTTGAGGATTATCAGGTTGCGAAACCAATGTCGAACGCTTAGTTACAACAGCGGTAATGATGTGATTAATCAATAGTGCACGTGTAATTATCACGTGGAATAGACGGAGACGGAAAGAGAGAGAGAGTGTGTGTGTAACATGCAGTACCGTATAAAGCGAGATAAGTATACCATGTCGTGCGAGTGATAATTCACACATTAAGTCGACGGTATCAGAGAATTATTACTGCGGAGCGCGCGCAGTTTGAATTAAACATTAAATACTACTGGATCTCTCGAGATGTGTGTGCGCGCCACACATCGCTGCCGATTTTCATTTTCACGTTTGCCTCGTATATTTTCGAAAAAAAAATTGTATATATATCACATTGTAAAAGCTGCGACACAGAAAGTATATCATTATAAAATTACGAAGACGCGTAACAATATAAAGCAATTATACATATATATATATATACGCGTACCTAACAAAAAAAAAAATAAAAAATGTAGGTTGATGCGTGGTTTTAATTTTATCTCGTTAAAATTAATTTCGCTTGCGTTCATCGACGATAAAAAAAAAAGTTGTTTTCACAGCGCGACCGATATATGAAGAAGATAGAAAAAAAATCTGCGCGCATAATCACGCGAGCGCGGATCGTTGGAAAAGCGCTCGGCTTTTTTTTCCCTCTTCGGATCATTTATCAAAATTAACGACCGATTGGATCGTCATCAGTCACTATCTCGTATAACTCCTCACTCCGCGTCTTCGCGACGGTTATTATTCAACGGGGATTTTTCGACTCTACCGTTGCGGCGCACCTCATTATATCTCATACACGGGAGAACCTTTTGTCGACAGCGTGCGGATCGATTTTCCGATATGACGAATTGCCAAATGAAAATTACCCCGTTCAAGAAATTCTTTTTTTCTTTTTTTTTGTAATTTCGCCGATATCTGATTCTCCGTCTGCAGAATGTTGTTCTTGTCCGAGAAACGACAATTGTCCGCGGGTGTTTTGCGAAACAGTGTCGGATTGCGCTTTGGGATTCTTTTTCGTTGCAATTAACCTACCTACCCTTATGACAGATAGTGTCTGTTATCCGAAGAAACGCAACGTGTTTGAACTTCGCATGGTTTACGTCACGCAGTAGAAAATTTATATAACAGTAGGGAAATACGAGAGAACACATTTCTTTTCTCTTCTCGAGTGTGTGACGTATAATATAATAACATCCATTTCTTGAATTTCCTCTTCGAAAATACCTCTTTTTCCCTTTAAAAGCGCAATCGTCGTAATCGATAGCACGGCTCCCGGGTATTGTGAACGCGTACACACGGGGGCGTCAGACGTGTTTGAATGTAACAGTATTCTCCCGAGTTACTCCCGAGCGAAAAACTGCCATTTTTCGGACAAAAGTTAGATCGACGGCGGCAAAGGGAAATGTTTACGGGCAACATTTACATTATTCACTCTCCCGTTGGAACTTTTGTCCGAAAATGGCGCTACCATCGCGAAAGTCACGCGTGAAATATGTTGTTGCGCGCAAAGTTGTCTCGCGCGCTTGCTAAGGCCACTTTACAAGAGACAGATCGAAATGATCTTTACGACGTTGCAAGAGCGACGAAAAAGCGCGGTTGAAACACCCCGAAAATACTCGTGATCGGGCTAATTTTTTTTATCAACCCTCGCGCACAAAAGAGGGAGACTTTGCTTTCCTTTCGCCCGTCGACGGTCTAACAATTGATCAATCCGACAATACGCTCCCTCGCGTTACATATTTCGTCAATCCCTCAATCCCGCATTCTTACAACAATCGTCGGATATCCATCGCACCCTCAGGGTGAACGTGCGCGATCCGCTCTCAAGATCATCCGTCGATAGCGCGTATCGGGGTCACTCCCTCCGCCCTTACTTCCCTCCCGTCGTCGTCGTCGTCGTCGCGATCTAATCCGACTACACAGCGGAGGCTTTTGCGTGCGCCTGTGCCTATCCCATCAACACTCTAAGTACCAGTACTACACATTGACAACGACAAGAACGGTCTGCTTACGTCCGTACCCAAGCTGTGTCGAGTTCGAATCAATAACGAATATCTCCCTTTCTCTCTCTCTCTCTCTCTCTTTCTCCACCTCTTTCTCGCTTTCGTCCCGACGGCTCGCACCCCTGTCCCTTGTGTTGCTCTCTTTCCGTGTCTCCCGAGATGGAGAACGAGGGTGGGGAAGAGAAACGAAGCTGTTGTTGTCACACACTCGCGACCGTCGCAAAGATTTCATTGTAAATATCTGTGAGTGCAAGACTCGATAAATATCCGAACGAAACCTCTCTCGAAAATGGCGTCACGAGCGGTTACGCGCGCTTTTTTGCCGCAACGCGCAAAAACTATCGTTACCGCACTGACGGCGGAAATCAACCGTCTTTTGGCATGTTACGATACGCCAACTCGATTTCCGATACGATGCTGAGATTACGCTGTCACCGCGCGCACATGCCGATCCTCACTCTCGAGATGAAACATATCGATACGCACGCGATAATGTCAAAATTGCAAAAATAACAAACACCCGTGGATATCTATGTTGTTACAAATAAATAATGTTGCTACCTCCCAATACTAAGTGTCCGATTTCAAGCTCTTCTTAGAGGAGTTATTTTGTTAAAATATCAAAATATTAATTAAAAAAAAAAAATTGTCACGTCAGAAACTTTCTCTTCTCTCCTCTGTATTTTAATCCGCGAGTTAAACATATACGTTTCTACATAAAAATCTGAAGATTTACTGGTACAACAGAGATGAGTATCAAAAGATGGCTTTCTGAAAAAATTCAAAGCCGCAGTCTGACCGTTAATTGCCTCCCCCGTGTTCTCGTATGCGCCAGAAGGAACACACGCACAAGCGGAGTCAACGACGTTCCACGACGAGGGCGTTCTGAACGACGCGACGGGAAGATCCGCTCCAAAGGGATGCCATTCTCTTTTGTAAAACGACAGGGACACACAAAGCAAACCCCCCTTTCCGGAGCGAGCGACGGATGCGTTCGTCCGCTTCTCCAGAAGGGCAAGAAGCTCCTCTCACGGAGGAGGACACGGCTCGTTGGAGAGCATTAAAGAGTTATACGACCCGTGCCGCGCGAAAGGATCCCCTTGGTGTAGCTGCGGCGGTGCTGATAAATTTACAACACCACCGAACCGCTGCTTGTAACAGCCAATTCCATACGACGGACTTTCTCTCTCTCTCTCTTTCTCTCTTTCTCTTTCCAACAGAGAGAAAAGCCTCTCCGGACTCGGCCAATCGCGGCGCGGAGAAATTGCACCAATATACACCGGTAACGATGTGCAAACACACGGCGAAAATCCAACCCGACGTAAAACTGAACGAGATAAATTTTTCTCGCGTCAAAATTTGTTCTAAAAAAAAAAACAAATAAAAAAAATAAAATCTCTCAAAAATTCAACGATTAACATTCCGTTCTTTGACCTTAGATATGTCGTAAAGGGGAGATAAATCTCGTCTCGTTCACACATAAAACAATTTTCCCGTAGTTTGGACTTTGTATTTTATTAAAGTAACGGGGAAAACTTTACTCTCTTTTCCCCTTTTGTTCAGTTTATCGTTACTGTGGTAACAGCACCGCGTGTATATACACCGACGTCTCTTGTCTCGCTTCTCATGTATTTTCTATGACGCTCTCTATGTTTATTTATTGTTTGCATCGGTATGTTACTTAACATCAGTGACATCCGCGTGTAACATACGTGTGGCGCACAAGAGTCACAGCACATAAGTCTATTCCGCCAAACACCGGAAATCGGAGCAAGTGTGGCAAGATGGATCCCTTACACCTTACCCATCTCCCGAGAGACACAACACACACACACACATCACGCCCGATACGTTCGCACTTAGGTGGCGGGCTCGAAACTGCCGCATATCGTCGAGACATTTGCCAGGGTTGTGGGAAAACTCGCTAAAAAATTCAGAAGAGCTTCATGTAGATATCGTATGGCATGTATTTTGAGATAACACAGAAGACGAAAAAAAAAACGTTAAAAAACACGAGTCTAAATAGCAGTCTTTAAGATATCTCGCCTTTAGAAATATCGCTGGACGACGTAATAAGCGCCCTCATATTTTTGCTTCCCTTAAAATTAAGCGCGCGGCGTTATGTGCGGTATCCAGGGGAGTATTACACAACATAGTACAAAAAATAAATCACTTTTTATCTACCAACGCCAGCAGATATTTTACATCGTATTTGTTGCAGCGCGCATTTCACGATAAAACGCGATCGTTGCGCGACAAATTCGGAAGTTGGGTTGTTAGTAAACAAAATCGTTCCCAAGCGAGGCGCAAGCGTCCCTGATCTCTCGCTCCGGACTGAAAAAGCCCGTCGTGCTTGCTCTCTTCGCGCCTCCTTGACTCGGAAAATGAGTTTTCGAGTTTGCGGCGAAACGAGCGCGAATAAAGTTCACCGCGCGCGGATGTATCCCGGTCGAAGTTACAGCGATTTCTCTCTTTCTCTCTCTTTCTCTCTCCGCGAACTTACAAATTGAAATAGTCCGAGATTTGATACCCTCCCCGCGAATAACGGGTATAGAAAAGCGTAGTAGTAATTTCCTCTCCTCCGACGTAGTACCGTCTCAACTTTTCAGATCGCGTTTTGTTTTCCACTTTGCAGGCGTTTGCGCGGATATTTATAAGACTCGAAACTTTAACGCGCGCGCGAGAACGAAACAACACGAGCGCCTTACGAATCGATGCAATAAATTATGCAAAGTTCGTCAAAAGACTTAATCACGCGAGATTAAGAGCGGATAAGAGTCGTTCATTAACGATTTTCCGATTAACAGCGAGTCTTTCTCCGCCGCGACTTTAATGCTAGTTTCTCGTTCTGTGTACCCATTCGGACGGAGATAAAATACGCGACGTTAAAAAAAAAAAAAATACATATTCATAAGACACACAGGGGAACAAATTTAGAACTAGAAAAAACAGTTTCCCGCGCTGCTATTTGTTTCTTTTTTTCTTCTTTATTTACATATTCTTTGTGCAAATGCAAAGAACCGCTTAATTAGCCTTTTCCGACAGTGTTTTTCTCTCTGTGTGTGTGTGTGTGTGAGACAGACTTGAAAATGTTGACGCAAACGCCTTCGCGCGTGAACAAAACACACCCCGTATTTGTTGAGTTACAATTTGCGCGAATTTTTCCAAGCAAGATTTTTCGGAGCTCCCGCTCGTTAATTTTCCGTCTTCGCGTTTTCTTATCTGCGTCCTCTCGAGGTGTGTTTTTGTGCACTTTTCTCCCTGCGCGAGAGCTCTCACAGAGAGAGAGAGAGAGAAAGAGAGAAGATAGCGCCGCGTATACATATACACTATGTACAGTGGCGTATATAATCACGGCAGATTGCGGCGAGCCGACGCAGATATTTGCGGTTAGCGAGGTGTTACTCGTGAGAAACTTCTCTAAATATTCTTCTAAGGAAGCTCTCGCGTCGAGAACTTCCTCGCGCCTTAGCTGCTCTTCGTTCGCACTGCGAAGTTTGATATTATTTTTATTTTTATTTTTTTTTTTATTTTTTTGTTTGTTTGAAAAGATTCAGTTCCGAAGAACTCGACGAGAAAAAAACATTCCGCCTTTTGTTACGATTTTTATACTTTACGTGATCAAACTTGTTATATAATAATTTTATATAACGTAAAAAAACATTTCTTTGTAAATAAAAACACAATTAAGAAACAACTTTGTTGTTTCTCTTTACGCAAGAGCGCAAAAAAACGTCGAAGTTCAATTAATAATAATTCTTTTGCCTTCCGCGTTACGAAGCTTGGAAAAAGTGAATAGCGTAAAAGAAATAAAGTCCGCAATCCGGAGATAAGATGCGATTTAATAATAAGAAAATTCACTCCTCTCTCGCCAAATGCGCGCGCCATTGGCCGAATGGCTTTTGCAGTTTTTCTTAAAATGCTCGCCGGAAAGTGCTTTCGAGAAAAATGATCGAACTCTCTCCAAAAAATTAAGAGCGCTTCCGGAATGTCGGATAGTCGATCCATTAAGCGGCACCGTTCAGGTGACTTCGTCTGAAAATAAAACGCGAATAAACCTACTCCTTCGATCGCGCGCCACGCTTCCGTTTCTGTGTGACGTCTTTTTATCTCGTAAAATTTTCCGCACTCGATGTGTATACACCCGCAGACAGAATGATGTGTAATATAAACTATATATTTTTTTCCCTCCGATAATTCCGGACACATCGACGCGCGTATATTTCTCACGGAGGGAACGAAGTTCTCCGCGAACTTAATGCCGATACGCGCGAAAATATAAAATTGCGATAAGATAAAATCTTGTCTGCGCGGAGGAACGTTGTAACTCAACGACGACAATTTGTTAAAAAATCGAAAGAAAGAGGGAGAGAGAGAGAGAATCCGCCGAAAAGACGTAATATGTCATGTGTGTGTGTGTGTGTGTGTAATATTAAACACATCTGCTCGCGTAGATCCCGTTTTAATGTGTGCGTTACTGTGATAACGTTATTTCCCGAATATCGCCCGAATTGGTCCGTGCGAGATCCGTAGTACATACAAACCTGACACGGCTCTCTCGCCGAGCCTTCGATATCAACTAGAAGCGATTAACGCGCTCAAGGGAATTCAGGATGTAATAAATTGAACCACGCCATATGGTCACCGGAAATTCACGCGTGTCCCGATATTGCTACGTAATCTGCATTTACATTTCGGCCGCAAAATAGCATATTGATAAATCGTTTATAAATCGATCAATAAAATAAAAAGATTTTTCCTCGATAATTATTTATTTATTATCTTCCGTACGTATCTCGTTTGTATGAGATGTTTCATTTTTGCGCGAGTTCTCCGTGAGAACTTTGCCGAAAGAAATAACAAATACATAACTAATCTGTTGTGTATAGCGAAGCGAAACTCTCGCGCGCGAGAGCTTTTTGCATTCAAAATTATTCAATTCCGCGACAACTTAATCAGAAAGATGAACCGGAGAAAACCCGACGACCGGGTGTTCTGCGAAACCTGATGTTCTTTCCGCTCTTTCTCTTCTATTTTTCTCTTTCTCTCTCTTTCTTTCGTTCGGCAAGATAAACTTTCCGCAATTAAAAGGCCCGCAACTACAGTTATGACTTAATGCAATCCGGTCTTTTGTTGAACGCGACTCCGCGCGACCGTAAATTACATTTTCTCTCGGTAAATAAAGCGAAGCGGATAATGGAAAGAGGAGGGGAGAGAAAGAAGAGGGAAGTATACGAACATCCCTCTGTTAATCGGTCGTGCTGATTTCGAAAGGCGAGAGATGCCGAGCGAGATTCTGGAATATATATAGGCGACGAATTTATCGATGTTCCGAGGGATGATGTCACTTCGCGAGATGGAAGGCGATTAAAAGGATTCGCGGCGCAGCAGAAATATCTCTCGCGAGTATTATCCGTTGGCATCTCCGCTTTTTCATCGTCGGGCTTTTCTCCCGAGATTATGCGGCCACGGACTCCGAATAATTTATATCTCTCGCGAATATATATATATCTCTTCAATAAATCTTGGTGGATCACATAATCGCAACCTAAATATGGTACGCAAATTAATTAAAAGCAAAGCGGCCGAATAGAAAAAAAACAAACAACACCGCATTGTAATTCCATTTTCTCGATTAACAATTAATCGAAAAAATTAATACGAGAAAAATATACATCAAGTGTCGGACGTGAAAATAATCGAGAGGTCATTTTTCTTCTCCGTATACGGAGAAAGATATATGAGATCCGATGTTTAATAACAAAATATTCCACCGATTTTGAGAAAGACTGGATTGACAAGTTGCATATTTTGCGTGACGATTCGCCGCCAAATCAATCTTCTCGTACCGAAAAGATTTACAGCCAAATAAAACAGCAAGTCGTTATTACATCCTTATGTAAATCAAAATTATATCGCTTTTACGTTTTTATGTTTGACACCGACGATTCTGTTACGTCACATTTTCGATTAGCAAATCTTCCGCAGTTTCCGTTGTACGGATCAATAAACGCGTGCCGACATTCCTTGCTTTACACGCACGCTAACACGCTCTATGTACGCACATCAAAACGTTCCAGGCAAATAAAACATTCTTGACGGTACAGTTTCATTGTTGGCGTTTCATCTCCGTTTTCTACCTTTTCTGTAAATTTTTCTCGCGCCGTCGCCGTCGCCGTCGCCATCAATCCGTAATGCGAAAACGCATTAAGATCCTTTCTACAGCGAGAAGAGATACACGTCGGAACCGATTTCTCGAATCTCTTTTTTTGCGCCTTGAGGCGCGCCGATACTGTGGAAAAATGAAGGGCTGTACTCCCCGAGAAAGTTGCTTTAAAACACTCACGAGTATAACTCGCGTTGAGTATTTTTACAACAAAAATAAAAAAAGATCGTGCTTATTTTATTACAAAATTTCACGGAAACTTTTTTTTCAACAACTCGTTCAGAGCGTGGAATATATAATTCCACTTTCTACACTCCGCTAAATCGATGTTCTTCTTTATTTATGTAATATATCCGTATATATTTTCACTTGAATTTCTCTTTATTGAATTTATTTCACATAATTTTATCATATTTGGAATATTGCAAAAAAATTAGGTAGAAGAGAAATTAATAAAATTTGGAATATATATTTCCAGTCAGACAGAATTATATTTGCTCGAGCAAACTGTAAAATATGTGCATAAAAAAGAGAGAGAGAGAGAAATTTCAGAGAAAATGTTATACTTATAAAAATACTAAAATGCGTGCGTGCGAGAGAGAAAAAGAGAGTAACATTTCCTCTCTCTCTCGAATAAGATATTTGCAATTTAAATATAAAACTAATGGAAATTTTTACGATACTTTTTAAAAGTACACTTTATTATCTGATTCTTCCTACGTGTTTTAGCGACCGTAAGCTTTATCTGATCTCCATATTATAATATTTTTGTGGCAAGACGTATACGCCGCATTTTTCCATAAAATATAGCGCGCACGCGTGTGTCTACGTTCGCGTAATTCGAGAAGATAAGAAGCGGAACGTAAAAAAGAAAAAAAAATGAAAAAGCGAAAAAACGCACGTATACAATATAGGCACATTAGTAAAATTCTTAAAAACCATATGATACAACGCGCTATTGTTTCGCGCGCGGAAACATTCTGCAGCGCGTTTTGTACACGTGAATGAAACGTTAATGTCGATGGAACCATCGTTCGCTCGTTTTAGTCGAGAAACAAACATGTACGTATATGTCTGTACGAGCATTTCGAAATTTGAAACTTCGCAATAGGAGAAAACAAGAGAGAGAGAGAGAGAGAGAGAGAGAGAGAGAGAGAGAGAGAGAGAGAG